>NC_091180.1:5014176-5028661 GCF_040958095.1 Procambarus clarkii | reverse complement strand
TGGCTTGACGAAAATTGCAGACTGACCCCTCACTCATCTGGTGCCTTCGGGAGGTAGAGATGTTTGAGATATATATATCTCGAACTATCTACTTCTTTTGTAAGGTCTGATGGCGTAGTGGGTTAAAGCATACTAGTTATGCCAGCTACTGGAAGGTAGTTGTGCTTTCTGGGTTCGAGTCCCATCTGGTGGGTGTTGTCCAAAGATTATATATATATATATATATATATATATATATATATATATATATATATATATATATATATATATATATATATATATATATATTAAATATGACCGAAAAAGTAAGATTAATAATTCTAACACGAATTTTCTCAATATTTCTTATGGTCGATGGTAATTGAAAAATCAGTTCTCCAAAATTCATTTTTATTTCAAGTCTGACGCGACATTTGAACGCTTTTCATAATAACTTATTACATTTTCAAAGACTTTAGTTTACACACACACACACACAACTATAACCTGCAAACACTAAAACAGATTTCTTACTATGCTATAATTCAAACGGCTTTTCATTTCATATACCTGCATTTGGGTGAGGTGATATGTTACAACAGTTTTGGATGAGGTGAAAACAAACTTTCAACACAAGACAGAACACGAAATATTGGGTAATATTGGGTAAAGTTAGAGCGGAAGAATGGAAGTAAATGCAAAGGGCCTATTTGCCCATATTTCTTGATGCTTCTGTATTGGGGCGGAGTCTTGAAGTGGGTAGAATATAGTTGTGCATTAATTGGCTGTTGATTGCTGGTGTTGACTTCTTAATGTGTAGTGCCTCGCAGATATCAAGCCGCCTGCTATCACTGTATCTATCGATGATTTCCGTGTTTTTTTGTTAAGACTTCTCTGCTGACGGTCTGGTTGTGGGAAGAGTTTATATGTTCCTTAATGGAGCCCTGTTGCTTATGCATCGTTAATCGCCTGGAAAGAGATGTTTTTGTCTTGCCTATATACTGAGTTCTTTGAGGCTTACAGTCCCCAAGTAGGCATTTAAAGGCATAGACGACATTGGTCTCTTTCAAAGCGTTCTGCTTTGTGTCTGGAGAGTTTCTCATGAGTAGGTTGGCAGTTTTCTTGGTTTTATAGTAAATCGTCAATTGTATATCTTCTGATTTTTGTCTGTAGGGATAACGTTTTTATTAACAATATCTTTCAGGACCCTTTCCTCCGTTTTATGAGCTGTGGAAAAGAAGTTCCTGTAAAATAGTCTAATAGGGAGGGGGGGGGGGTACAGGTGTTGTGTTAGTTGTCTCTTAAGAGGTTGCATGGCGTTTCACCTTCCTTCTTATGATGACTTCAACGAAACCATTGGAGAAGCCGTTGTTGACTAGGACAATGGTTTCGTTGAAGACATCTTAAGAAGGAAGGTGAAACGCCATACAACCTCTGAAGAGACAACTAACACAACACCTATACCCCTTATTATACTATTTTACAGGAACTTCTTTTCCATAGCTCATAAAACGGAGGAAAGGGTCCTGAAAGATATTGTTAATAAAAACGTCATCCCTACAGACAAAAATCAGAAGATACAATTGACGATTTACTATAAAACCAAGAAAACTGCCAACCTACTCATGAGAAACTCTCCAGACACAAAGCATGTAACCAAAGGGTTACAACATTGGTTACATGCAGGGTACAAGGCTACTCGTCACAGGTTGTAGAGTTCCTCCAGCTCCTCAGATGGCGGGAAGGATATATATAACCATGAATGCAGTGAAAATTTCCTCGCTGGATCGCCACAGTAAGGCGCTGAAAGAGGAAACTGGCGGCTCTACGGTTTCTAGTTGTTTCAGTTACCTTAGAACCAAGCTCCTTCAAAAAACTAGCTGCACTTTTACCCCAGGCACCAAGTATGCCACAGGCAATGGGGACAAAATTGTAGTGGTGATCAAGATCTCGGTATTTACGATCACTTGGCTGCTTCCTGGTGATTGGCAGCTCCTCCTGCTTGTGCAGTACTGAAATCTACCTAGGTGTTGGCTAAAGTTGAAACGCAAGTGTAGTTTCAAACCATCTGTTTACAATTCTTCCAAGGGTTCACCGTGAACCCGTCTGGGTGACTAACAGGCTCATCAGAGTTGCGGGGCACTAGGTAACGGGCTCTCTCTCCTGGACAACCGGCTGTGGTAAGGTTTCTCCTAATAATGTCATTAACCTCGCCGTGTTTTGCATGCCATCCTCCTGTCCTTTGGCAGAGAAGGCCATGCCTTCCGTACCTTTCGGCCACTGCCTCGCCGCAAATACACCTGTATTCGGTGTGGACTGGCGAAACGAGGCGGAGAGCCACGGCAATTTGGAGGTCCTGCGGTTTGAGACGCGTGCCAGTTGCTGCCATTGAGGTTGCTAATAGGAAGTCACCTGCATGGGGAGCTGTTACAGCTCTAAGTCGGGCAGTGTCATGTGGTCTTGTCGCAGCTTCTAGGTATGTCGCAGCTTCTTGGTCGATAATGGGGCGATCCCAGGTGGATTGCTTGTGAGCTTCAGAAAGCGGTGGGTAGGGGTGCTAGTCCTGCGAGAGAGACCAATTTGGTGGTTCAGACCATAAAGCTGGGATCTTGTATCCCTGCCTGTTGAACTTTGTACTCAGGTAGGATTTCCCTCACCAGGTTGTCAAATGCCACTAAAGAGGACAGGAACGCTGGTTCAGCAATTTGTGTTACTGTGCGAACGCCGAGGCCCCCTAGACTGACAGGGATGAAAGCCTGTTTCCACTGTGATTCGCTGAGAGAAAGGTTGAAGGCTTTTCTAGCAGTGGTTTCAGAAGGCTGTCGTACTCTTCTATTTTAATATTATTGAAAGATAGCGAACATCTTAGAAAGTAGGGCAGCCTGGGGAGGGACAAGCATTTGGTGATGAGGTAAAGTGCATCATGAGCATCGATGTCTTCAATCCTCTCATTCATCCTCTTCACGTCAGTGATCTTACCCAGAACCTCGTCGATGGCGAACCCTCTAAGAGGAGCTCCTGGGAGTGTTCCGTAATCAGGGTTGGATATATGAATATCAGGCAAGACATCCTTTATTCGCTCTATTAAGTGCTGGTTGGTGGAGGCTATTTCGCACTTGGAAGAGTTCAGGGTGAGGATTAGACTTGCTCTATGCTCTTGAATTATTCTTATGTCATCCAGAAGGTAGTCTGAGGAGCCATCTAGAATACCATTGTCCAAAAACCTAATGTTGAGCTCACTGGACAGGTTATCGGTGACTTACTTGATGACTAGGCAGAAAAGAAAAGGAGCAAGAGGGTCACCCTGTTGGTCACCTTCTTGTGATTCAGTTTCATGTTCCCCGAATAAGAGAATTAGATTCTTGCTGTAACCTTAGTTTACAAACGGGTAGAGGGAAGGAAAAAAGCAATGACCTGCACTGAGTACTGCATCCCTTCTTAGCAGATTAAAAGCATTTTTGAAGTCCAGTTTTATCAGGGCTTTTTCATCTGTAATGTTGGCAATGTAGGCTCTAGCTGACAGCGCCTGTCACGCCTGACCGCTGAGTGGACAGCGCTTCGGATTCGTAGTCCTGAGGTTCCGGGTTCGATCCCCGGTGGAGGCGGAGACAAATGTGCAATAATATTCCTTCACCCTGATGCTCCTGTTAGTAGTAGTAGTAGTAGGCATCCATCAGTCTCAGGAGACTATGGAGTTGCGCTCTGGTTGTCGGTCTGGAGTGGCCTCACCAGGGCGCAAAGCCAGGGTAGGTTGATACGGGGGAGAAGCTGTTACCCAGGCAGCAGGGGTCCCCTCTCCACGGCGCTGAAAGTCTCTAATGGAAAGGCATACGCCAATACGATTGGTTCCAGCGCCGTCGCAGGAACTGTGAGTTCCGGGGTTGACCTCGAAGGCGGTGAAGAAGGGCACCCTGTTACCTAGCAGTAAATAGGTACCCGGGAGTTAGACAGCTGCTACGGGCTGTTTCCTGGGGATGTGTTACAAAAAGGAGGCCTGGTTGAGGACCAGGCAGAGGGGACGCTAAGCCCCGAAATCATCTCAAGATAGCTGCATGAACCGCTGCTTCACACCCTTGGGAGATACCAAATCCAAGTTGTTTTGGCTTCAGCATTTCTGCTGCTGCCTGGCTAACAGTTCTAGCAGCAGCCTTAGCGGCGAGGGGCCGGCGTGAATTGCACACAGTTATCGGTCTGATTCCTTCATCCTATTTCTTCAGGGCACAGAGGGTAGCCCCAAAAAAGATAGGTCGTATGGTCTCTGGTATGTTACCAGATAGACATGTGTTGGAGAATCTAGTTCCACCAGGAGGCCCTGTGCAATGTCTCCCAGTGCATGCATATATATATATATATATATATATATATATATATATATATATATATATATATATATATATATATATATATATATACACAACCTTAGAACACTTTCCCACCAGGAGATTCGAACCCTAGCCAGCACAGAAGCCTTACAGCAACTGGCATAACTGGTACGCCTTTAACCCACTGCACCCCAGCTCAGACCCTTAAAACAGATGGTAATTTCGGAGTATTTCACCTCCAAAGATCACCATCTCCCAAGGGGAACTAGAGCATAGTGAGGGGCTACTCACTTTCTTTCATCAAATTCCTGTTAATATGGGAGAACTCTGTGTCTATGGTTAATGCACAACTTGCCTAAACACGCAAGAGAGATTATACAACCTTAGAACACTTTCCCACCAGGATATTCGAACCCTAGCCAACACAGAAGCCTTACAGCAACTGGCATAACTGGTACGCCTTTAACCTACTGCACCACAGCTATATATATATATATATATATATATATATATATATATATATATATATATATATATATATATGTCGTACCTAGTAGCCAGAACGCACTTCTCAGCCTACTATGCAAGGCCCGATTTGCCTAATAAGCCAAGTTTTCCTGAATTAATATATTTTCTCTAATTTTTTTCATATGAAATGATAAAGCTACCCATTTCAGTATGTATGAGATCAATTTTTTTTATTGGAGTTAAAATTAACGTAGATATATGACCGAACCTAACCAACCCTACCTAACCTAACCTAACCTATCTTTATAGGTTAGGTTAGGTAGCCGAAAAAGTTAGGTTAGGTTAGGTTAGGTAGGTTAGGTAGTCGAAAAATAATTAATTCATGAAAACTTGGCTTATTAGGCAAATTAGGCCCTGCATAGTAGGTCCAGAAGTGCGTTCTGGCTACTAGGTACGACATATATATATATATATATATATGTCGTACCTAGTAGCCAGAACTCACTTCTCAGCCTACTATTCAAGGCCCGATTTGCCTAATAAGCCAAGTTTTCCTGAATTAATATATTTACTATAACTTTTTCCTTTGAAATGATAAAGCAACCCTTTTCTCTATGTATGAGGTCAATTTTTTTTTATTGGAGTTAAAATTAACGTAGATATATGACCGAACCTAACCAACCCTACCTAACCTAACCTAACCTATATTTATAGGTAAGGTTAGGTTAGGTAGCCAAAAAAAGCTAGGTTAGGTTAGGTTAGGTAGGTTAGGTAGACGAAAAAACATTAATTCATGAAAACTTGGCTTATTAGGCAAATCGGGCCTTGAATAGTAGGCTGAGAAGTGCGTTCTGGCTATTAGGTACGACATATATATATATATATATATATATATATATATATATATATATATATATATATATATATATATTTATATATATATATATTTATATATGTATGTATATATATATATATATATATATATATATATATATATATATATATATATATATATATGTATATATATATATATATATATATATATATATATATATATATATATATATATATATATATGTCGTACCTAGTAGCCAGAACGCACTTCTCAGCCTACTATGCAAGGCCCGATTGGCCTAATAAGCCAAGTTTTCATGAATTAATTGTTTTTCGACTACCTAACCTACCTAACCTAACCTAACCTAACTTTTTCGGCTACCTAACCTAACCTAACCTATAAAGATAGGTTAGGTTAGGTTAGGTAGGGTTGGAGGGTTGGTTAGGTTCGGTCATATATCTACGTTAATTTAAACTCCAATAAAAAAAAAATTGACCTCATACATTATGAAATGGGTAGCTTTATCTTTTCATAAGAAAAAAATTAGAGAAAATATATTAATTCAGGAAAACTTGGCTTATTAGGCAAATCGGGCCTTGCATAGTAGGCTGAGAAGTGCGTTCTGGCTACTAGGTACGACATATATATATATATATATATATATATATATATATATATATATATATATATATATATATATATATATATATATTGTGACGATAATCTCCTTCAAGAGATTGAGCCTGCTCTTCCCTCCACAATTACGTCGATACAAATATATATAACTACTATGGAAGAAATGTCCAACAACGACAACAACACCAGCAAGGTTTGCCAGAGCGCAAAACGTATGCAGCCAAGAACACCTGCTCAGACTCAAACCGCCAAACTACCTGTCTTGCTGCCGGCTCCTCTGATTGGTCGCCGGTCGGGCTGCAACTGCACTCCACCCCCCCATACTACTTGATGTCTGGGGCCGCCACGTCCTCAGTCCTCAGAATATTCCGTGCTTTCACAGTTAACACTTCTCCCTGCTAGACGTAAGCTTTAGCGTACGTATACTGAGAGAGGTGATAGCTTAAAGCCAATATTCCAGCACCTTTCATATACTTGAATATTGCACTTCTTGTTATTTTGTCTTAACGTAACTTTTCATTGTGTCATTTAATTATTCTTATTATTTTGATTGATTGATTTTATTATACGAATTTGTTTGTCCATTTTATTCATGTTTTGATTTATTGAACGTAATTAAAATTTCATTGTTAAAGTTTACTTGTGTTTTGTGTGTCTTCTCCTTACCTTACCACAGACGAAGTTCCAGATTTTCTATTTTTTTTATACTATGTGACGAGGCCATACCCCTAGCTTTGAACAGCCGAACACCAACGCGTTACCGTCACATATTATATGGGGGCCTGTCCTAGGAGCTTCACTCAGGTACTGGTGCCAAGTGGTAATTTATGGTAAGCGTATTTAACTTTGTTAACGTAGCTTTACTATTTTTCATATTCAATTTCATTTTTATAAGGTGCGGTGTATTGTGCATTACGAGAGTAACATATAGTGAAGGTGAGACAACTTTGGATTACGTGGTGACTGTAGGCCGCAGTCATACTCTTAATTGGTCATCTCTCCCTCCGTGTTATTACTCGTGTTTACCATCTTTGTCCCTTGAATATTTCTCATTTTGACAGATCATCATATTGGTACCCTGGTACTGTGGTCTGCCCCGGGTCAAGAGTACCCAATCTTCTGCAATCTGACTGTAGGAGGACAAAGAGGGCCATAGTTCCTCTAGCTCGAACTTTAGTTGCTGAATTGGGACCTCAGCAGCAGTTCTCGTCACCAGTTGACACCTCGCACCCCTACACGTCAGTCAGAGATGATGATACATACAACGGTAGGGAATTAGCTTACTTTTTCAGAGCACAAAAGTTCGCTAATTCTGTAAGTATCATATTAAATTCAGTAGGAAAAACTTGCTTTATGTCCTATAGAGACTTGGCAAGGTATGCCTACATCCTTGGACTACCAATTTTACTTTTGAGGCAATTTACTGTTTCATTTGTTTTCGAAACTCTGTTTCATTTGTTAGTAGGATTTTCTTGCCCTTATCCTCTTACATGAGTACCGGGTACAAGATTTCCTGCGCCCTTGATTTAATTTAATCATTTAACATCTTTTACTTAACTTTAATTGTTAAAGATCCCACAGGATAGGTACCAGTTGCCACGTTGTCCTGTTTCTGACATTCACTATTGAATATTCGTGTACCTTTATTTGCTAATTTCACCATGTTTCGTCTCCAAGCTTTCCGTGCAGATCCAGCAGGTGCAATAGGGACTTTAAGTCATGCCAAGAAGACTGAATTACAAACTCTTGCACATGAGTATCAACTAACAGTTCCCTACCAAGCCAACAAGAGTGTAATACACAACCTGTTGCTGGATTACTATTTAGAGCAAGGTAAGATCGACTCTGAAACTCATGAAACTTACTATATTGCAGATAAAACTGATTTGGCGACGATGAAACTCAAACTAGAGCTGGCCAAGATTGAACGTGAGCAGCAAAGGGAAGCCCTCGAACAACAAGAACGAGCTGCTGCCATACGAAGGGAAGAACAAGAACGAGAAATCACCCTCAGAGAACGTGAAACTACTTTGAGGAGAGAAGAACAAGAACGCGAAGCTGCCTTGAGGAGAGAAGAACACGAACAAGAAATCGCCCACAAGGAACGTGAACTCGCCCTCCAGGAACGTGAGGTTGCAATGCTCCAGGAGCGGGAACGCGTACAGCTTAAAACACTCCAGGAGCGGGAACGCGTACAGCTTGAAACCAAACAACGCGAGTTGGAGATGCAACGCGAACATGACAAGCAACAAGCGACTCTGGCTCTAGAGTGTCGTCTACGAGAATACACGTTGGAAACTTCACACCTCGCTCAACGCCAGCAAGCTACTGCCAATCTTCCCGTCAGTTTTAATATATCACATGCAAGTAAGTTAATGCCATCCTTTGTAGAAGCAGAAGTTGATGTGTTCTTTACCACCTTTGAAACCCTTGCTAATCAACTCAGTTGGCCTGTCGACCAATGGGCCACACTTCTCAGAGTCCATCTTACAGGTAGAGCTGCAGTCACACTCAGTACTTTGGCGTCTGAGAATGACTACCACACTCTGAAACAAGCAGTGTTGGACGCCTACCTCCTCTCTACAGAAAGTTATAGAAGGAAATTCCGTGACCACCTGAAGGCAAGTACCACTACCTTCCTTGAGTTTGCTAACACGATACGGAGGTATTTCATGAAATGGCTGGAAGCAGCACATGTCTCTACTTTTACAGAACTCGTCAACCTGATGCTTGTTGAAGAATTCTTGAGACGTGTGCCGCCTCCTGTCCGCCTCTACTTAGCAGATAAAGAAGAAACCGACTACCTGAAGTGTGCTAAGTCGGCTGACACTTACAGCCTCATCCACAGGCTGACACCCGAACCATCCTCCAGTAAGAAGTCGTGGTACAGTTACGAGAAAGTGAGCCCCGATCAAGCTGGTTCACAACTGTACTGCAAGTATTGTAGACTCTATGGACATACCATAGACAAGTGTGGTAAGTCTCAATACAAGGGAACCACTGACCAACAAAAACCCAAACCAACTCCTCCTAAGTCCGGTAAGCCTGTGATGAATGTTGGTGTTGATGTTAATGATCTTTCTCTTTTCAGTAACCACCTGTATACTGGAACTGTCTCTGCAAACGGTTCAAATCCGGAGGGACGTTTCAAATTGAAGATCTTGAGGGACACAGCGGCTCTTCAATCGATCATCTTGAAGTCGGCTGTGCCCAACATCGTCTACACCGGAGAAACTGTCTTCATCACTGACCTCACTGCTACCACTCCATACCCTCTCGCCAGAGTCCACCTGGATTGTCCCTACGTGAACGGGGAAGTCCAAGTCGCCGTCAGGGAAAAGCCTTTTCCCATGCCTGGAGTGCAACTTCTCCTAGGCAACGACTTGGCAGAAGACCTGCAACCGACCAGCCTGATCGTCATGGACAAACCCCAGGTGTGTAACTCTGTGCCAAGTAACCCTATTCTAGAGTATGTTCCAGTAGAGGTTCAAGAGAGTGATGAAGTTTCTCCTCCGGTTCTCGTGACCACCCGTGCACAAGCCGCACGTCCACAGCCAGCTGACTCTACTGCTACCGCTGTCCCTCAAGACCCTCAGAAACTACCCCCGCATCTGACCAAGTTGGAGTTCCGTAAGTTGCAGAGGGAAGATCTTACTTTAACACCATTGTTTTTCCAGGCTGAGACTCAACCCGACAGTATTCCTGGGTTCTTCCTAGAGAACGATTTGCTCTACCGCAGATATAGACCCAGTAAACTGAAAGAGGAGGACGATTGGGCCAACATCGAACAACTTGTGATTCCCACCAGCCTGCGGCCCACTATTCTACACCTGGCCCACGGAGCGCTCTCCCACTACGGCTTCAACAAGACTTACCATGGAATTCGTCAAGACTACTACTGGCCAGGTATGGTAAATAACGTCAAACAGTACGTAAAACAGTGTCATACATGTCAGATGGCAGGCAAACCGAACATCTCCATTCCCAGAGCGCCACTGATTCCCATACAGGTGCCTGCGGAACCTTTCCACAGACTCATAATAGACTGTGTTGGTCCTTTACCTCGGACCAGTTCAGGTAACGCCTACATCCTAACCATCCTGTGTCCTACCACCAGATTTCCCATAGCAGTTCCAGTGAAGAACATCACGGCTGCTACGGTTGTAAAACATCTATTGAAGATCTTCACTCAATACGGATTTCCCAGGGAGATTCAGAGCGACTGTGGTACCAACTTCACCAGTGATCTCTTCAAAAGGACACTGGAGGAGTTCAACATCAAACAGGTATTGTCCAGCCCCTATCATCCTGCTTCACAGGGTTCTCTTGAACGTAGTCATCAGACAATCAAAGCACTCTTGAAAAAGTTTTGTAGTGAAACCTCGAAGGATTGGGATAAGCAGATTGACCTTATAATGTGTATTTTCAGAAGTCTCCCCAATGAGTCCCTAGGAGTATCTCCTTATGAGATGCTCTACGGCCGTAAGTGCCGTACTCCCCTTAAGGCTTTCAAAGACTCTCTCAGAGATGCCACCTTCAGTGAGCATCAGAATGTGCCCTAGTTTCTTCAAAACCTTCAACACATTCTAGAGAGAGTCCACCGCTTTGCCCATGATAATCTATTGAAAGCCCAGGAGAGAATGAAGACTCATTACGACCGGACCAGCAAAGTAAGAAAATTCAAGCCGGGAGACTTCGTCCTTGCATACTTCCCTATCCCAGGTTCACCTTTACAAAACCGATTTTCAGGACCCTACCGCGTCAAAGAGTGCAGGAATAATAACAACTACGTAATAGAGACTCCAGATAGGCGGCGGAAGACCCAGCTGTGCCACGTCAACCTCCTGAAGCAATATAATGGTACTCCTCCCACTGTCCTAATAAACTGTTCTACCTTCACAGAACCCTACATCCACAGTGAGACCTTCCCAGCTTCTCCTCCCGAAAGCACTGACAAGGAGTCAGCGCTTTCTAATTCCGAAATCCTTAATGATCTTCCCAAATGCTTTCAGGATAATAATCGTGCTCCTTTGCCCTATTCTAATTCCACTCTCACCTCGTCAGATAAGCCCTTCATCCTCCATGTCGACGCCAGTGGTACCGACGTTGGTGGTGTCGCGATGCAGCAACGAGGCGAGAAGAATACACCTGTCAGCGACTACTGCTACAAGGAACTACGTAACAATTGGCAAGGAGCTACTCTTCATCATCCTGAAGCTCCAGCACTTCACTCCACACCTGAAAAGTGCTCGGTCCACCATCAACACGGACCACACCACCCTACACCTCCTGCAGCATGCCCTCATCTCAACGTCTTCTACTATGGGCTTGCTAACTGCAGAAATTCAACCGGGAGACACGCTATACCAAGAGTCTGACAACACCATAGCCGATGCTCTCTCCAGAGTTTATGAAGTAGAAGCAACTCCATCCATTACTCCACCACATAACGACGTACTTCTTCCAGAACCGCAGGCTTCGGGGGAGAGTTGTGACGATAATCTCCTTCAAGAGATTGAGCCTGCTCTTCCCTCCACAATTACGTCGATACAAATATATATAACTACTATGGAAGAAATGTCCAACAACGACAACAACACCAGCAAGGTTTGCCAGAGCGCAAAACGTATGCAGCCAAGAACACCTGCTCAGACTCAAACCGCCAAACTACCTGTCTTGCTGCCGGCTCCTCTGATTGGTCGCCGGTCGGGCTGCAACTGCACTCCACCCCCCCATACTACTTGATGTCTGGGGCCGCCACGACCTCAGTCCTCAGAATATTCCGTGCTTTCACAGTTAACACTTCTCCCTGCTAGACGTAAGCTTTAGCGTACGTATACTGAGAGAGGTGATAGCTTAAAGCCAATATTCCAGCACCTTTCATATACTTGAATATTGCACTTCTTGTTATTTTGTCTTAACGTAACTTTGCATTGTGTCATTTAATTATTCTTATTATTATGATTGATTGATTTTATTATACGAATTTGTTTGTCCATTTTATTCATGTTTTGATTTATTGAACGTAATTAAAATTTCATTGTTAAAGTTTACTTGTGTTTTGTGTGTCTTCTCCTTACCTTACCACAGACGAAGTTCCAGATTTTCTATTTTTTTTATACTATGTGACGAGGCCATACCCCTAGCTTTGAACAGCCGAACACCAACGCGTTACCGTCACAATATATATATATATATATATATATATATATATATATATATATATATATATATATATATATATATATATATATATATATATATATATATATATATATATATATATTGTTGAATATGAAGAAAAGGTACGATTAATACCTTAGTATTAATTAAGTAGTTAAGAAAGGTAAAACGCCATGCTACTTCTGAAGAGTCCACCAACACAACAGTTGTAACCCCAATTAGACTATTTTACAGGAACTTTTTTTCGACGGCTCATAAAACGGAGGAAACGGTCCTGAAAGATATTGTTGATAAGAACGTCATCTCTACAGACAAAAATCAGAAAATACAATTGATAATTTATTATAAAACCAAAAAAAACGGCCAATCTACTAATGAAAAACTCGCCAGACACCAAGCAGAACGCTTTGAAGGAGACCAACGTCGTCTATGCCTTTAAATGCCCACTTGGGGACTGTAAGCCCCAAAGAACTCAGTATATAGGCAAGACAACAACGTCTTTTTCCAGGCGACTAACAATGCATAAGCAACAGGGAGCCATCTAGGAACACATAATCTCTTCTCACAACCAGACCATAACCAGACAAAATCTTAACAAACAACACAGAAATCATCGATAGGTACAGTGATAGCAGGCGGCTTGACATCAGCAAGGCACTATACATCAAAAAGTCAACACCAGCAGTCAACAGCCAATTAATGCACACCTATATTCTACCCACTTCAAGACCCCGAACCAATATGGATGCAGGAAGAGGAAGTATGGGCCAATAGGCCTTCTGCAGTTACTTCCATTCATATGTTCACTTATCCAATTTATACCCATTGTTTCGTGTTCTGTCTTGTGTTTGTCACCTCACCCAAAACTTTTGTACCATATCACCTCATCCAATAGAGTATAAGTACGAAGAATTTGTGTGTAAATTAAGTGTTTAAAAATGTAATACGAATTACGAAACGCATTCAGGCGTCAGACAATTAAAAAATGAATCTCGGAGAATTGATATTTTTATTACCACCGACAGTGAAGAAAACCATAAGAAATATTGAGAAGATTTGTGTTAGAATTATTAATCTTACCTTTTCGGTCATATTCAACAACATATGTTTACAAGAAAGACTGCTTATATATATATGCCGTACCTAGTAGCCAGAACGCACTTCTCAGCCTACTATGCAAGGCCCAATTTGCCTAATAAGCCAAGTTTTCATGAATTAATATATTTTCTCTAATTTTTTTCTTATGAAATAATAAAGCTACCCATTTCATTATGTATGAGGTCAATTTTTTGTTATTGGAGTTAAAATTAACGTAGATATATGACCGAACCTAACCAACCCTACCTAACCTAACCTAACCTATCTTTATAGGCTAGGTTAGGTTAGGTAGCCGAAAAAGGTTAGGTTAGGTAGGTTAGGTAGTCGAAAAGCAATTAATTCATGAAAACTTAGCTTATTAGGCAAATCGGGCCTTGCATAGTAGGCTCAGAAGTGAGTTCTGGCTACTAGGTACGACATTATATATATATATATATATATATATATATATATATATATATATATATATATATATATATATATATATATATATATATATATATGCGAACAAGCCTGAATGGTCCCCAGGACAATATGCATCTGAAAACTCACACCCCAGAAGTGACTCGAACCCATACTCCCAGGAGCAACGCAACTGGTATGTACAAGACGCCTTAATCCACTTGACCATCACGACTGGACATAATGAGGTGATAGCCGAGGCTATTTGAACCACCCCACCGCCGGCACTCGGATAGTAATCTTGGGCATAGCATTTTACCAAATCACCTCACTCTTTGGGGCACACGTGAGGAACACAAATGCGAACAAGCCTGAATGGTCCCCAGGATAATATGCAACTGAAAACTCACACCCCAGAAGTGACTCGAACCCATACTCCCAGGAGCAACGCAACTGGTATGTACAAGACGCCTTAATCCACTTGACCATCACGACCGGACATAATGAGGTGATAGCCGAGGCTATTTGAACCACCCCACCGCCGGCACTCGGATAGTAATCT
>NC_091180.1:4969176-5006676 GCF_040958095.1 Procambarus clarkii | reverse complement strand
GGTTGCAGAAAAACAATTAATTCATGAAAACTTGGCTTATTAGGCAAATCGGGCCTTGCATAGTAGGCTGAGAAGTGCGTTCTGGCTACTAGGTACGATATATATATATATATATATATATATATATATATATATATATATATATATATATATATATATATGCAAACAAGCCTGAATGGTCCCCAGGACTATATGCGACTGAAAACTCACACCCCAGAAGTGACTCGAACCCATACTCCCAGGAGCAACGCAACTGGTAACTACAGGGCGCCTTAATCCGCTTGACCATCACGGCTGGACAAAGGAAGTGATAGCCGAAGCTATATGAATCACTTCCCCGCCAGCAACTTGGATGGTAATCTTGGGCATAGCTTTTCACCAAATCACCTCATTCTTTGGGGCACACGTGAGGAACACAAATGCGAACAAGCCTGAATGGTCCCCAGGACTATATGCGACTGAAAACTCACTCCCCAGAAGTGACTCGAACCCATACTCCCAGGAGCAACGCAACTGGTAACTACAGGGCGCCTTAATCCGCTTGACTATCACGGCCGGACAAAGGAAGTGATAGCCGAAGCTATTTGAACCACTTCCCCACCGGCAACTCGGATGGTAATCTTGGGCATAGCATTTCACCAAATCACCTCATTCTTTGGGGCACACGTGAGGAACACAAATGCGAACAAGCCTGAATGGTCCCCAGGACTATATGCGACTGAAAACTCACACCCCAGAAGTGACTCGAACTCATACTCCCAGGAGCAACGCAACTGGTAACAGAGTCATATATATATATATATATATATATATATATATATATATATATATATATATATAGTATATTTTGGTAGCAGTCTTTCTTGTAAAGATATGTTGTTGAATACTACCGAATGGGTAAGATTAATAATTCTAACACGAATCTTCTCAATATTTCTTACGTTTTTCTTCACTGTCGAGGGTAATTGAAAAATTAAATCTCCAAAATAATTTTTTTACATTTTTATTTTTGGTCTGACGCCTAAAAGCGTTTTCTAAGGGCTATATACATTCTCAAAGACTGGTTTACACATAACAAATATCATGCTTTTAAGCGTTTTGGGTGAGGTGATATGACACAACAGTTTTGGATGAGGTGAACAAAACTTTCAACACAAGACAGAACACGAAACAATGGGTATAAATTGGGTAAGTTAAAGGGAAGAATGGAAGTAACTGCAAAGGGCCTATTGGCCCATATTTCCTGATGCTTCTATATTGGTGCAGTCTTGAAGTGGGTAGAATATAGTTGTGCATTAATTGGCTGTTCATTGCTGGTGTTGACTTCTTGATGTGTAGTGCCTCGCAGATGTCAAGCCGCCTGTTATCGCTGTATCTATCGATGATTTCTGTGTTGTTTGTTAAGATTTCTCTGGTGATGGTCTGGTTGTGGGAAGAGATTATATGTTCCTTAATGGAGCCCTGTTGCTTATGCATCATTAATCGCCTGGAAAGAGATGTTTTTGTCTTGCCTATATATTGAGTTCTTTAAGACTTAGAGTCCCCAAGTGGGCATTTGAAGGCATAGACGACGTTGGTCTCTTTTAAAGCGTTCTGCTTTGTGTCTGGAGAGTTTCTCATGAGTAGGTTGGCCGTTTTTTTGGTTTTATAGTAAATCGTCAATTGTATCTTCTGATTTTTGTCGGTAGGGATAACGTTCCTATCAACAATATCTTTCAGGACCCTTTTTTCCGTTTTATGAGCTGTGGAAAAGAAGTTCCTGTAAAATAATCTAATAGGGGGTAAAGGTATTGTGTTAGTTGTCTCTTCAGAGGATGCATGGCGTGTCACCTTCCTTCTTATGATGTCTTCAACGAAACCATTGGAGAAGCCGTTGTTGACTAGGACCTAGCTTACCCTACAGAGTTCTTCATCGACTTGCTTCCATCCTGAGCTGTGGCTGAGAGCACGGTCGACATAAGCGTTAACAACACTCCTCTTGTTCCTGTCTGGGCAGACACTGTTGCCATTGAGGCACATTCCTATGTTTGTTTCCTTTGTGTAGACTGCAGTGTGGAAACCTCCGCTCCCTTCCATGACTGTTACATCTAGAAAGGGCAGCTTCCCATCCTTCTCCATCTCGTAAGTGAAACGCAACATAGAATTCCGCTCAAATGCCTCTTTCAGCTCTTGCAGATGTCTGACATCAGGTACCTGTGTAAAAATGTCGTCAACATACCTGCAGTATATGGCCGGTTTCAAGTTAATGTCGACTAAGACCTTCTGTTCTATGATACCCATGTAGAAGTTCGCAAACAGGGCACCTAAGGGAGAACCCATGGCGACCCCATCTACTTGCTTATACATGTGCCCGTTAGGGCTCAAGAAGGGTACCTCTTTAGTACAAGCTTGTAGTAGTTTCTTTAGAATGTTTTCTGGTATGCCAAGAGGAGTACAGGGCGGATCATGATACACCCTGTCTGCTATCATCCCGATTGTTTCATCCACAGGTACGTTGGTAAACAGTGATTCTACGTCCAACGAGGCTCTTATCCCTGCGGCCTGTGTGCCCCGCAGTAAGTTAACAAATTCCTTTGGAGACTTTTGGCTGAAGAAGCAAGGGACATAAGGAGTCAGCAGGCCGTTGAGTCGCTTTGCCAGTCTGTACGTGGGTGTGGGTATCTGGCTGATGATTGGCCGAAGTGGGTTTCCAGCCTTGTGTGCTTTGACATTTCCATTCGCATATCCAGGTTTGTATTCCCCAATAATCTTTGGCAGGTGGAGTCCGGATTTCGTGGCGTTCACAGTTTCGATCAATCTGTTAACCTTTGTTTTCAATTCGGCTGTAGTGTCCTTCGTTACCCTTTGGAATTTAGATTGGTCAGAGAGTATGAGGTTCATTTTCACCAGATATTCATCTTTTTTAAGAATGACGTATATTGGCGACTTGTCACCTCTCCTGACAACTATCTCCTTGTTCTCACGAAGGCTCTTAGCTGCCGCTTTGAGCTCGCGGGACAGTATTGTGCTTCTGTAGTAACCTCGAATCTTTCCTCCTTCTGCAATAAGTTCTGCTTGTAAGGTAATTTTGGTGGTGACCTTTTTTTGTGTCTCGAGGTCGAATATGTCGTCTAACAGGATCTCCAACTCCACTTTCCGGGCCATCTCACTTGGTCTGGACATAACGTGACAGTTTATGCCCAGATTTAGTAGAGTGACTTGGTCGTCAGTGAGGTTGATTCCAGCGAGGTTCAGGAAGCCGTCTCTTGGTCGTGAAATCGCCATAGGTCCTCCATATAATGTTGTTAGTTTCTTCATTATCCTGGTTTCGGTTCTGAGGCGATGTCGATCTGTGAGGATGTCGAGGTGTTGCTCGATACGAGTACGGAGGTTTTCGTCGATGTTGCTGTTTCTCCAATGGAGAAACAGCATCAGCATTAAACATATATATATACCCATGAGCACACATACAGACCTAAATAGTGTTTACATATATTCCGAAAATTAAATTAAATATATCTCTTCTGCAAGCTGTAGTTGACATAATTTGAAATTAGGAAACAAATATATACAAACATAACCAAACGCACCGCCTATAATTTGGGTTAAAGCTGGCAGGGCTAGAAATGACTATTTGTTTTGTAAACAAACATTTCCTGAATATTGGCGTAAAGAGACATCACTACCTGGGGCCGAGGACGTAACACAGCTGATATACATAGCCCATGCAGGAGTTTAATAGCTTGTTTACCTGTATATTGTGAATGTTATCCCCCCCCCCTCCCCCCCGTGCTGCTCTGGGGTGATGCTTCGCACGGGGCAGAACGGGAAGACGAATTATGACGGAGGCTGGAGACGATTGATGTGTTATTGTTTATGGGGTGTTTTGTTGTGTAGTGCTCTTGTTTGTGGGGTGTTTTGTTGTGTGGTGGTCTTGTTTGTGGGGTGTTTTGTTGTGTGGTGGTCTTGTTTGTGGGGTGTTTTGTTGTGTGGTGGTCTTGTTTGTGGGGTGTTTTGTTGTGTGGTGGTCTTGTTTGTGGGGTGTTTTGTTGTGTGGTGGTCTTGTTTGTGGGATGTTTTGTTGTGTGGTGGTCTTGTTTGTGGGATGTTTTGTTGTGTGGTGGTCTTGTTTGTGGGATGTTTTGTTGTGTGGTGGTCTTGTTTGTGGGGTGTTTTGTTGTGTGGTGGTCTTGTTTGTGGGATGTTTTGTTGTGTGGTGGTCTTGTTTGTGGGGTGTTTTGTTGTGTGGTGGTCTTGTTTGTGGGATGTTTTGTTGTGTGGTGGTCTTGTTTGTGGGGTGTTTTGTTGTGTGGTGGTCTTGTTTGTGGGATGTTTTGTTGTGTGGTGGTCTTGTTTGTGGGGTGTTTTGTTGTGTGGTGGTCTTGTTTGTGGGGTGTTTTGTTGTGTGGTGCTCTTGTTTGTGGGATGTTTTGTTGTGTGGTGGTCTTGTTTGTGGGGTGTTTTGTTGTGTGGTGGTCTTGTTTGTGGGGTGTTTTGTTGTGTGGTGGTCTTGTTTGTGGGATGTTTTGTTGTGTGGTGGTCTTGTTTGTGGAGTGTTTTGTTGTGTGGTGGTCTTGTTTGTGGGATGTTTTGTTGTGTGGTGGTCTTGTTTGTGGAGTGTTTTGTTGTGTGGTGGTCTTGTTTGTGGAGTGTTTTGTTGTGTGGTGATATTGTTTGTGGGATGTTTTGTTGTGTGGTGGTCTTGTTTGTGGTGTGTTTGTTGCGTGTTTGTTGTGTGGTGATATTGTTTGTGGGGTGTTTTGTTGCGTGGTGTTATTGTCTGTGGTGTGTTTGTTGCGTGGTGTTATTGTTTGTGTGTTTGTTGTTCAATACTTTTGTTATCACTTGAGGTTCTGGTTCTCGTCTATTACTTTCGCTAACACTTTTGTTATCATTTATCAATTTTAGAGTTGTTATTTTATTGTTTAAAACTGTTATTTATTCAATATTAATATTATGTTGCTATTATTAAATTGGTATTGTATTACTAACATTTTTGTATTGCGTTGTATTGTAATATATTTTGCTCTGTCATTATATTGGTAATGTATTGCTAGTGTATTTTGCATTGCCAATGAGTTTTGTATAGCTTATATCTCTTGTATTCATTACGAATTTTGTGTTGTCAATGTATTTTGCAACGTTATTGTATTATGCATCCCTAATGTATTTTGAATTGAAATTGCATTGTTATAATAATATTGTTGGATAATTAATTTTACTTAAATTTCAAGTGTATTCTGGTTAATTTAAGCCTTAACAAATTTAAAGAATTTTTATACTACGGTGCTTAGGTCTAAACAAATTTTTAGAGATGAATCTTCCTTATACATTCAGTGTCTTCAGGCTTTGTGGTTGACACGGCGGAAGGCATATAATTCCTCGCATCTGTTTATTGAATATAATTATTTCTTGGTCCTTGCCTTGCATTTTCTGAATGTAAATTATTAATAATTTATGGCCTCGTTTCATTTACTCTGGTCACGGACCGTCCGAACACATGTTATACTTTAAGCGAATTATTTTCCGCTATTCTGTGTAATTTGCTTGTCAATGAAATGTTCCCAATGCGATTTGTTTTGCATTTGAAGTGTGAACTTCGAGCCAGAATTGAATTTAAAATTATGCATTGTGCTTATTATCCTAGGTAATTTGGATCTGCTGAAGGGTACTATCGTCATGTGCGCAAGCGTACGTGTGTGTGTGTTTGTAGTCTCACCTAGTTGTGCTTGTGGGGGTGGAGCTTCGGCTCTGTGGTCCCGCCTCTCAATCCACTGGTGTACAGATTGCTGAGCCTTCTAGGCTCTATCATATCTACATTTGAAACTGTGTATGGAGTGAACCTCCACCACATCACTGCCTATTGTGTGTGTGTGTATGTGTGTGTGTGTGTGTGTGTGTGTGTGTGTGTGTGTGTGTGTGTGTGTGTGTGTGTGTGTGTGTGTGTGTGTGTACTCACCTAGTTGTGCTTGCGGGGGTTGAGCTCTGCTCTTTCGGCCAGCCTCTCAACTGTCAATCAACTGTTTCTAACTACTACTACTACTACTAATTTTTTCCACACCACACACACACACATCCCAGGAAGCAGCCCGTGACAGTTGACTAACTCCCAGGTATCTATTTACTGTTAGGTAACAGGGGCATAGGATGAAAGAAACTCTGCCCATTGTTTCTCGCCGGCGCCCGGGATCGAAAGTGCGTGTGTGTGTATGTGTGTGTGTGTGTGTACTCACCTAGTTGTAATCACCTAGTTGTGTTTGCGGGGGTTGAGCTCTGGCTCTTTGGTCCCGCCTCTCAACCGTCAATCAACAGGTGTACAGATTCCTGAGCCTATTGGGCTCTATCATATCTGCACTTGAAACTGTATATGGAGTCAGCCTCCACCACATCACTTCCTAATGCATTCCATTTGTCAACCACTCTGACACTAAAAAAGTTCTTTCTAATATCTCTGTGGCTCATTTGGGCGCTCAGTTTCCACCTGTGTCCCCTTGTGCGTGTGCCCCTTGTGTTAAATAGCCTGTTTTTATCTACCCTATCAATTCCCTTGAGAATCTTGAATGTAGTAATCATGTCCCCCCTAACTCTTCTGTCTTCCAGCGAAGTGAGGTTCAATTCCCGTAGTCTCTCCTCGTAGCTCATACCTCTCAGCTCGGGTACTAGTCTGGTGGCAAATCTTTGAACCTTTTCCAGTTTAGTCTTATCCTTGACTAGATATGGACACCATGCTGGGGCTGCATACTCCAGAATTGGCCTGACATATGTGGTATACAAAGTTCTGAATGATTCTTTACACAAATTTCTGAATGCCGTTCGTATGTTGGCCAGCCTGGCATATGCCGCAGATGTTATCCTCTTGATATGTGCTGCAGGAGACAGGTCTGGCGTGATATTAACTCCCAAGTCTTTTTCTTTCTCTGACTCCTGAAGGATTTCCTCTCCCAGATGATACCTTGTATTTGGCCTCCTGCTCCCTACACCTATCTTCATTACATTACATTTGGTTGGGTTGAACTCTAACAACCACTTGTTCGACCATTCCTTCAGTTTGTCTAGGTCTTCTTGAAGCCTCAAACAGTCCTCTTCTGTCTTAATCCTTCTCATAATTTTGGCATTATCCGCAAACATTGAGAGAAATGAATCTATACCCTCTGGGAGATCATTTACATATATTAGAAACAAGATAGGACCGAGTACAGAGCCCTGTGGGACTCCACTGGTGACTTCACGCCAATCAGAGGTCTTACCCCTCACCGTAACTCTCTGCTTCCTATTGCTTAGGTACTCCCTTATCCACTGGAGCACCTTACCAGCTACATTGCCTGTCTCTCCAGCTTATGTACCAGCCTCTTATGCGGTACTGTGTCAAAGGCTTTCCAACAATCCAAGAAAATGCAGTCCGCCCAGCCCTCTCTTTCTTGCTTAATCTGTGTCACCTGGTCATAGAATTCTATTAAGCCAGTCAGGCAAGATTTACCCTCCCTGAACCCATGTTGTCGATTTATCACGAAGTCCCTTCTCTCCAGATGTGCTACCAGGATTTTTCTCACGATCTTCTCCATCACCTTGCACGGTATACAAGTCAATGATACTGGCCTGTAGTTCAGTGCTTCTTGCCTGTCGCCCTTTTTATATATTGGGACCACATTCGCCGTTTTCCATATTTCTGGTAGGTCTCCCGTCTCCAGTGACCTACTATACACTATGGAGAGTGGCAAGCAAAGTGCCTCTGCACACTCTTTCAGTACCCATGGCGAGATCCCGTCTGGACCAACAGACTTTCTAACATCCAGATCCAGCAGGTGTCTCTTGACCTCCTTTCTCGTAATTTCAAACTCTTCCAAGGCCGCCTGGTTTACGTCCCTTTCTCCTAGCACAGTGACCTCACCTTGTTCTGTTGTGAAGACCTCTTGGAATCTCTTGTTGAGTTCATCACACACCTCTTTGTCATTCTCTGTATACCTGTCCTCGCCTGTTCTAAGTTTCACTACCTGTTCTTTCACTGTTGTTTTCCTTCTGATGTGACTGTGGAGTAGCTTTGGTTCGGTCTTGGCTTTGTTTGCTATATCATTTTCATTACTTTTCTCTGTTTCTCTTCTCACCCTGACATATTCATTCCTGGTTCTCTGGTATCTCTCTCTGCTTTCTGGTGTTCTGTTATTCCGGTAGTTCCTCCACGCCCTTTTGTTCAGTTTCTTTGCTTCCATACATGCCCTATTATACCATGGATTCTGCTGTTGCTTCTCGGATTTTTCCTTTTGGGCCGGGATGTATCTGCTTACTGCCTCCTGACACTTTTGGGTGACATAGTCCATCATATCTTGTACAGACTTAGCTCTGAGGACTGTGTCCCAAGGTATTTCCCTTAGGAAGCTTCTCATCTCCTCATAATTTCCCTTTCGATATGCCAGCCTTTTGTTTCCTAGTCCTTTTTCGTGGGGGGGGGGGGGGATAATTCCGAGCTCTACCAGGTACTCAAAGTTCAATACACTGTGATCACTCATTCCCAAGGGCGCTTCCATCTTGACTTCCCTTATATCCCACTCATTTAGGGTAAATATCAGATCATGCATTGCTGGTTCATCCTCTCCTCTCATTCTTGTTGGATCCTTGATGTGCTGGCTTAGAAAGTTTCTTGTTGCCACGTCCAGCAGCTTAGCTCTCCATGTTTCTGGTCCTCCATGCGGGTCTCTGTTCTTCCAATCTATCTTCCCATGGTTGAAGTCTCCCATGATTATTAGTCCAGATCCATTCCTGCTAGCAACAGAAGCTGCTCTCTCTGTTATGTTAATGGTGGCCATATTGTTTCTATCATATTCCTGTCTGGGTCTTCTGTCATTTGGTGGTGGATTATATATGACTACGACTATAATTTTTTGCCCTCCAGTTTTTATTGTTCCTATTATGTAGTCACTGAAACCTTCACATCCCTGTACAACCAACTCCTCAAAATCCCAGCCTTTTCTTACCAGCAGAGCTACACCACCCCCACCTCTTCCTTCTCTCTCTTTCCTCATAACATAATAGTCCTGTGGGAACACTGCATTTGGTATTGTTTTCGTCAGCTTTGTTTCTGTGAGAGCTATTATGTCTGGGTTTTCCTCTAGTACCCATTCTCCAAGTTCATTTGCCTTATTTGTAATACCATCTATGTTAGTGTACATTGCCTTGAGGCCTACTTTCTTCTGTCCCTTCTCAAATCTCCTCCTTGGTGAATGTTCTGCTGGTGGAGGAAGCTGTGCCATGGGTGTGAGGATTTGTGAGGTGGATGCCAGGGTTGCAGAGGATACTGGGATGAGGGGTGGGGGGTCAAGTGAAGGGGGAAGGACAGGGAGAGAATGGGGTGAACGGATCTGGAGGACAGGAAGGAAAGGGGGGTTTTCTATGCAGAGGAGGGTGGTGGGGTTGCCCTCCCCGCTCATGTTACTGGGTAGCTGGTTGTGGGTTCACCCCTCGCCTCTGGGGGTGATGTGTTGGGAGCTGTGGTTTCCTGGTTTTCCCCTCTCGCCCTGCGCTTCTTCCTTGCTTCTGCCGCCATGGCCCTCTCCTCCCTCGTCATGTCCCTCTGGAGGAATACTTTTTTGAATTCTCCCACATGTTGCAGGTGGCTTTTCTTTGTTAGAATCGTGTCCTTTGTGTTCTCGTTTGAAAACACTATCTTTAACACACGGTCTCGGTCTTTTTTGTACCAGCCTAACCTGAAAACCTTCTCAATGCTATGCTCAGCCACTTCCATGTCTAGTGCCTTCAGTATTTCATTCACTGCCGCTTTGTCCTTATAATTACACTCTTTCCTATTAGAGCCTTCCTGCTCTTTAATACCTACAGCTACCACTGCTCTTTTCCTTTCCAGCAGCTGGGTAGTGGAGCGTGCCGCTTCCTGTGAGGTGGCTGCTTTCATGGCTACCTCCATCACTGCAGACATTACTTCAGAGTTGATTTTCTTTAGCATTTCTGCAAATGTTGTTTTTAATGTGGCATTCTCTTCCAAAGTACTATTACCACCACCTCCCTGGGTGGTTATCTGAGTCTCAGCATCGATACTGTTCTCTTTGAGGGCTCTAATTTCCTCCTTTGCTGCTGTCAGCTCTCTTTTTAGGTTGCTTATTTCATTCTTCATTTCCTGCATCATTTCCTCCATCTCATTCTTGATGTCCTCCAGAAACTGGGTGAACATTTCCTTCATTTCGTCGCCTGAACTTTCCCTGCTCCCCTGTTGCTTCTGGCTGTCATGCTTGACCCTGTTCCTAGTTGTGCCGTGATAGGATTCGTCAGAAGGGCAGAGCGGGGTGGGGGAGAGAGAGATAGAGAGGGGAGAGAGAGAGATAGATAGAGGGAGGGAGGGAGAGAGATAAAGAGAGAGATATAAAGAGAGAGGGAGAGAGATAAAGAGAGAGATAGAGAGAGAGATAGAGAGATGGAGAGAGAGAGAGAGAGAGAGAGAGAGAGAGAGAGAGAGAGAGAGAGAGAGAGAGAGAGAGAGAGAGAGAGAGAGAGAGGGGGGAGAGAGAGAGGGAGAGAGAGAGAGATAAAGAGAGAGGGAAAGAGAGAGATAAAGAGAGGGAGAGAGAGAGAGATAAGGAGGGAGAGAGAGAGAGAGGGGGAGAGAGAGAGATAAAGAGAGAGGGGGGAGAGAGAGAGAGATAAAGAGAGAGAGATAAAGAGAGAGGGGGAGAGAGAGAGAGAGATAAAGAGAGAGGGAGAGAGAGGGAGAGAGATAAAGAGAGAGGGAGAGAGATAAAGAGATAGAGAGGAGAAAGTGGGAGAGAGAGGGGGAGTGTATATGTAAGGGGGATGCGGGGGACTGTGGGGTGGGGGGGTGGTGGTGGTGGCGACCAGGTGAGGTCAGGTCAGGTCAGACCTGTGTGTGTGTGTGTGTGTGTGTGTGTGTGTGTGTGTGTGTGTGTGTGTGTGTGTGTGTGTGTGTGTGTGTGTGTGTGTGTGTGTTTACTAGTTGTGTTTTTACGGGGGTTGAGCTTTGCTCTTTCGGCCCGCCTCTCAACTGTCAATCAACTGTTTACTAACTACTATTTTTTTTTTCCACACCACACACACACACACACACACACACACACACACACCCCACGAAGCAGCCCATGACAGCTGGGCTAACTCCCAGGTACCTATTTACTGCTAGGTAACAGGGGCATTCAGGGTGGAAGAAACTTTACCCATTTGTTTCTGCCTCGTGCGGGAATCGAACCCGCGCCACAGAATTACGAATCCTGCGCGCTATCCACCAGGCTACGAGGCCCCCACCCTCGTGTGGGTGTGTGTGTGTGTGTGTGTGTGTGTGTTTACTATTTGTGCCTGCAGAATCGAGCTCTTGGACCCCGCCTTTCTAACCGATTGTTTCCCCATATTATGTCTACTACATATATTTCTCTCCACCACACACACACACACACACACACATCCCCTGGAAGCAGCCCGTAGCAGCTGTCTAATTCCCAGATAACTATTTACTGCTGGGGAACAGATTCATCAGGTGAAAGAAACTCTGCACATGTGTGCTAGCCTCGTCCGGGAATCGAACCCCGACCCTCAGGACTACGATCCCCTAGCGCAGACCACGCAACCTCGTGGCCACTATGTGTGGAAGAGTATGTGCGTGCGTTTTTTGTCTGAATTCGTCAACTTGTGTCTGCACGGGTTAGGCTTTAGCTCTTCTCTTCCGCCTCTCAATCATCATACGATTTATGCAAGGGGTCATGAGCCATTTGTATTCTACTTTATCAACAGTTGAAGCTGTATGTTATTTTCTCCACCAATTCGCTTATGTGAGTAATTTATTTGTTCCCACTAATCTGACGCTTTAAATACTATTGCTAATGACTTTGTTCCTAATTTGAATATTTAAATTGTGACCTTACTTGCAAATAATCTGTGGTGTTCTACTCGGTATTTTCTACTAGTAATAGTTTTGAGTGGTAATGGTGTCTTCTTTAACTCTCCGGCATCACAGTGACTTGGTCTATAATTCATTAAGGATTTTCTCCTAACTCTTGCCTCTCAACTCAAGATATTTTCTAGCTTTCTTTTGCGTTGACGAGTTCAGGACTTGGCGCTGGCACCGCATATACTAGAACTTATGTCATATTTGGTTCACAAAGTCCTGAATGGCTCCTCTTTATCTAGATTTTTAAAGACCGTTCGAAATGATGGTCTTCATATACATCTGGTGGTGTTCTTTAATGTTGACTCTGAGAGGCAAGTAAGTAGTTATCAAAAGAAGGCACCAAGCCGGGAAGGCTATTAGCGCAGTGGGATTTTAATCCGCAGGACTTTAAGTGAAAAATTTTGTGTTTTCTCTTCCGTTTTTGGATTTACATCTTGAGGTTACCGTGTGATGATTTCGGGTTTCAACGTCCCCGCGGCTCGGGGACGTTATCCTGTCCTTGAGGTTAGGACAGTTTTCGCCGTGTCTTGGCACCGTTTAGGGTTGCTAATACCTGCCTTAACAAGCCATTAGGGATTCCAAAGGGGGAAGGAGGTGTCTCCCTGGCTCTATTCCTTGGATGGCTCTTTGGAGGCAGACTCTGTTCACTTATTACTGAGCAGGTCGCGCTAAGACACCGGATGGGTCCCTACTGGTCCGGGCTTCTGCTCCCAACTGTGACAACTGTGGGTGTTCCCCTGACTGCAGATCTTGCTGTAGAGTACCGGGGAGACTTCGACGCACGAACATGATAAATTGTCGAGGATATCGTGCCAGCATCTTTTCGCTCTCATACCAAAAAATATTGTTTAAAATCGTCTTTAATTTTATTAATATTAATAATCTATTATTATAGTTTTCAAAGACCTCTGTAAAACGGCCTTTGGTTTATTATATAAAATCAATGACCAATCAATCAATTAAAAAGACATATTTGCTATTAAATTGTTAGCGGGGCTTCTTCCTTCTGCATCTCTTTCTGTGGAACAGCTTATTCTGTTTATTTCTCTCAGTATCTTGCACGTGGTAATCATATCTCTTATGACCTTTGTTCTAGTTTTGTCCTATTTAGCTTCCTTAACCTGTTCTCCTAGCTTAAAAGTTTTGTTTCTTGCACCAGTCTTGTTTAGACCTCTGTATATACCATACTGGTGCTGCATAGTCTATGAGATTTAACGTAGTGTGTGTTTAGTGGGCTAAACAATTCCCTGATTGGGATTATAACTGTCAGGTACATGAGTGATTGGATCACGTGTTCTGACAATGTTATTGTGCTTGTTTACCGGTTTCCGTGTAAAATTTGGTGTTGTGTTCTTCCTCAGATGGAAGTGTCCTTCCTCACTTGCGTCCTTCCTTCCTTCTTGAGTGCAGCTGCTTTCTTCTTGTGCTGTAACGTTCTTTTCGTTTCCAGTCTCCTTTCCTCCATGTGATCACTTTATATTTGTAAGGACTGAACTCTAGATGTCATGAAAACAGAAAAAGAGAAAGATCTTATTCTTCATATAACTCCAAATCTGACTTAGGATTTACATTAAGAAAACATTATTAAAATTATGAAACACTAGGAAAATAATATTTGCAGTACATATGAAGTTGACAATTTACCAGAAAGCTTTCTTGTACCCACATGAGGCTTCCAGTATATTTTTCACACCATATGTAAAGTAACATAAGAATATGCAGCCCCGATCATGGAGTTCCCATGTAAATATCAAGGTCAGATGTATACAATAAGGTTGATCTCAGAACTGAGGAGACTCAGACACATGAAGAAGCTGAGAGAACTCAATCTCACAACATTAAGGCAAGATATTTTCAGCGGAGGAATGATAACAGCGCACAAGTTATCAATATCAATTAGCCATGTAGGCAAAAAGAGAATGTTTGGAACCAGAAACGGGGGGACCAGGAGAACACGTGTGGAAGCTGGAGTCATTCAGAGAGATGTTTCGAAAGACTACTTTAGTGTAAGAATTGCAAACTAGTGGAATGGGCTACAAGAAGAGACTGTCAAGGCGACCTGAAGAAACATGTTGAAAAAAAGAAAGTACGAGGAGAAACTCTAAATAAGTCTTACATTTCGACTACAGAACGACTACAGGACAACCTGGACAAACAAGAGGAATGGTCTAAAGAGGGCTACTTAAGCTAGACTCAGGAAAATGTAAAGTAATGAAATTAGGCGACGGCAGCAGGAGGCTGCACACAAGGTACCATCGGGGAGATGTAATCCTAATCGTAAAAAAAGAGAAAGATCTGGGGGTTGATATCACACCAAACCTGTCCTCAGAGGCTCACATCAAAAGACTCAGCAGCAGCATATACTAGATTGGCCAACATAAGAACTGCTTTTAGAAACTTTCAGGACCTTGTATACCACTTATGTTAGACGAATCCTAAAGTATGCAGCTCCACCTGGAGTCCATACCTAGTTGAACACAAGACAAAGTTAGAGAAAATCAGAGGTATACCACCAGACTAGTATCAGAACTGAGAAGTATGAACTAAGAGGAAAGGCTAAGGGAGCTCACATCCCTAGAAGACAGAAGAGTAAGGGAGACATAATAACCACCTACAAAATTCTCAGGGGAATTAAAAGGGTGGACAAGGCAAACTCTTTAGCACAGGTGGAACACGAACACGTGGACACAGGTGGAAACTTATTACCCAGATGAGCCACGATATATTAGAAAGAATTTTTTCAGTGTCAGAGTAGCTAGTAAATGGAATGCATTAAGCAGTGATGTGGTGGAGGCTGACTCCATACACAGTTTACAATCAAGATTTGATATAGCCCAGTAGGCTCCAGAATCTTTACCCCTGCTGATTGACATATGAGAGGCGGAACCAGAGAGCCAAAGCTCAACCCCCGCAAGCACAACTAGGTGAGCACACACACACACACACATTTTTTGAGTGCATGTGTAACTCCCTCGAGCAGTGGGTCGTTATACTCCTCAACTTTTATGAATCCGGTTTCGAATTTGTTTTATTTATCTTACCCGGATTCTTCCCGCGCGAATTGTGTGGTTTCTCCTGACGCGCAGGCTTCATATCCTGACTCTCTTAGTATCTCTTGTGCGCTGTTTTACATACCATGTGACTGCTGTTTTATAAATACCTTCTCAGGACTTTTTTTTATTTTGCCTAACTTCCTTTCCCACCACTTCCTGACTTCCCATTCTTGTTTATCCTCCCACCTGCTCGTTTCTATTCCTATAGGCTCGTTTTTACTCCTATTGGCTCGTTTATCTTCCTCCCTACCCGTTTCTCCTCACTTCACATGCCTTTTTGCACATTTACATGGGAGTGAGTGTTCTAAAACTGTTCAACCCTTGACTCTCTTGATCTCTCTCTCTCTCACACACACACACACACACACACACACACACACACACACACACACACACGCACGCAACCCCCCCCCCACCACACGCACGCACACACACAAACACTGCAGCCATGACCTCATTAAATTTGCATTACCCTCGGCAACAACATTCCTTTTCTTGTCTAATGTAATTTGAACATTCCTTTTTACACCACAAGGTAGTGGTAAGGTAATTAGGAGGAGAAAGGGCTAAACCAGCATGCCTATATAGCACTTGGATGGGTTATAAGGACATATAGCTGGGATATAAGTACAAGGTGATGGGATATGTTATAACATGGGATAAGGTTATATGCTCCCCTGCATGCTCCAGAGATTGTTTTCAGATTTATTTTTCTTTGATACATATACTTTAAAGCAAAAGCATGATTTGTATAAACAAAAACACGGTTTCAATAAACAAAAGCATGATTTCTATAAACAAAGGCATAATTTCTATAAACAGAAACACCGTTTATATAAACAAAAGCATCGTTTCTATATGAAAAGCATGACTTCTTTTATCTATTATGTAAATATATATATTTATATATATATATATATATATATATATATATATATATATATATATATATATATATATATATATTATTAAATATGACCGAAAAAGTAAGATTAATAATTCTAACACGAATTTTCTCAATCTTTCGTACATTACGCTTCACTGTTGGAGGTAAATCAAAAATTAATTCTCCAAAATTCATTTTTATTTCTAGTCTGACGCGACACGGGCGCGTTTCGTAAAACTTATTGCATTTTCAAAGACTTTAGTTCACAAATACACAACTGAATAGAACTTACGTATCTCCGATTTTATATCTACATTTGAGTGAGGTGGGAGGGGTGATGTGGCATTAACACAAGACAGAACAAGAGGGGATATTAATAGGGTATTAAAAGTATCAACACAAGACAGAACACAAACAATGGTTATTGAATAGAAGTGTTTGTAGAAAGCCTATTGGTCCATATTTCTTGATGCTTCTATATTGGAGCGGAGTCTTGAGGTGGGTAGAATATAGTTGTGCAATAATTGGCTGTTGATTGCTGGTGTTGACTTCTTGATGTGTAGTGCCTCGCAAACGTCAAGCCGCCTGCTATCGCTGTATCTATCGATGATTTCTGTGTTGTTTACTAGGATTTCTCTGGCGATGGTTTGGTTGTGGGAAGAGATTATATGTTCCTTAATGGAGCCCTGTTGCTTATGCATCGTTAAACGCCTAGAAAGAGATGTTGTTGTCTTGCCTATATACTGGGTTTTTTGGAGCTTACAGTCCCCAAGTGGGCATTTGAAGGCATAGACGACGTTAGTCTCTTTTAAAGCGTTCTGTTTTGTGTCTGGAGAGTTTCTCATGAGTAGGCTGGCCGTTTTTCTGGTTTTATAGTAAATCGTCAGTTGTATCCTCTGATTTTTGTCTGTAGGGATAACGTTTCTATTAACAATATCTTTCAGGACCCTTTCCTCCGTTTTATGAGCTGTGGAAAAGAAGTTCCTGTAAAATAGTCTAATAGGGGGTATAGGTGTTGTGTTAGTTGTCTCTTCAGAGGTTGCATGGCTTTTCACTTTCCTTCTTATGATGTTTTCGACGAAACCATTGGAGAAGCCGTTATTGACTAGGATCTGCCTTACCCTACAGAGTTCTTCGTCGACTTGCTTCCATTCTGAGCTGTGGCTGAGAGCACGGTCGACATATGCGTTAACAACACTCCTCTTGTACCTGTCGGGGCAGTCGCTGTTGGCATTTAGGCACATTCCTATGTTTGTTTCCTTAGTGTAGACTGCAGTGTGGAAACCTCCGCCCTTTTCCATGACTGTTACATCTAGAAAGGGCAGCTTCCCATCCTTTTCCATCTCGTAAGTGAAACGCAGCACGGAACTCTGCTCAAATGCCTCCTTCAGCTCCTGCAGATGTCTGACATCAGGTACCTGTGTAAAAATGTCGTCAACATACCTGCAGTATATGGCCGGTTTCAAGTTCATGTCGACTAAGACTTTTTGCTCGATGGTACCCATATAGAAGTTTGCAAACAGGACACCTAGGGGAGAACCCATGGCGACCCCATCTACTTGCTTATTCATGTGCCCATCCGGGCTCAAGAAGGGTGCCTCTTTAGTACAAGCTTGGAGTAGTTTCCTCAGAATATTTTCTGGTATGTCAAGAGGAGTACAGGCTGGATCACGATACACTCTGTCGGCTATCATTCCGATTGTCTCGTCCACAGGTACGTTGGTAAACAGCGATTCTACGTCCAACGAGGCTCTTATCCCTGTGGCCCGTGTGCCCCGCAGTAAGTCAACAAATTCCTTTGGAGACTTCAGGCTGAAGGCGCAAGGAACATAAGGAGTCAGCAGGCCGTTGAGTCGCTTCGCCAGTCTGTACGTGGGTGTGGGTATCTGGCTAATGATTGGCCGAAGTGGGTTTCCAGGCTTGTGCGTCTTGACATTTCCATACGCATATCCAGGTTTATATTCCCCAATGATCTTTGGCAGGTGGAGTCCGGATTTCTTGGCGTTCACAGTTTCGATCAGTTTGTTGACCTTTGCTTTTAATTTGGCTGTAGTGTCCTTCGTTACCCTTTGGAACTTAGTTTGGTCAGAGAGTATGATGTTCATTTTCGCCAGATATTCGTCTTTTTTAAGAATGACATATATTGGCGACTTGTCACCTCTCCTGACAACTATCTCCTTGTTCTCACGAAGGCTTTTAGCTGCCGCTTTAAGCTCGGGGGACAGTATGGTGCTTCTGTAGTTGCCTCGATTCTTTCCTCCTTCTGCAATAAGTTCTGCTTGTAAGGTATCTTTGGTAGTGACCTTCTTTTGTGTTTCGAGGTCGAATATGTCGTCCAACAGAATTTCCAACTCTACTTTCCGGGCCATCTCACTCGGTCTGGACATAACATGACAGTTTATGCCCAGATTTAGGAGAGTGACTTGGTCCTCAGTGAGGTTAATTCCTGCAAGGTTCAGGAAGCCATCTCTTGGTCGTGGAATTGCCATAGGTCCTCCATATAATGTTGTTAGTTTCTTGATAATCCTTGTTTCAGTGCTGAGGTGATGTTGGTCTGTGAGGATGTCGAGGTGTTGTTCAATGCGGGTACGGATACTATGGTCGATGTTGCTATTTCTCCACTCGTTTGTAGCATGAAGTAGTTGCGTTTTGTTGTCTTTGATTTCATTCTCTGCCTTGTATATCTGATCACGAATCAGATCCTGGCGATATTTTATCGTGAAGGCTTGATTCCTTGCTGCTGGGTCGTGCTCTTTAATATTAGTATATTTTGGTAGCAGTCTTTCCTGTAGACATATATTATTAAATATGACCGAAAAAGTAAGATTAATAATTCTAACACGAATTTTCTCAATCTTTCGTACATTACGCTTCACTGTTGGAGGTAAATCAAAAATTAATTCTCCAAAATTCATTTTTATTTCTAGTCTGAAGCGACACGGGCGCGTTTCGTAAAACTTATTACATTTTCAAAGACTTTAGTTCACAAATACACAACTGAATAGAACTTACGTATCTCCGATTTTATATCTACATTTGAGTGAGGTGGGAGGGGTGATGTGGCATTAACACAAGACAGAACAAGAGGGGACGTAGAATCGCTGTTTACCAACGTACCTGTGGATGAGACAATCGGAATGATAGCCGACAGAGTGTATCGTGATCCAGCCTGTACTCCTCTTGACATACCAGAAAATATTCTGAGGAAACTACTCCAAGCTTGTACTAAAGAGGCACCCTTCTTGAGCCCGGATGGGCACATGTATAAGCAAGTAGATGGGGTCGCCATGGGTTCTCCCCTAGGTGTCCTGTTTGCAAACTTCTATATGGGTACCATCGAGCAAAAAGTCTTAGTCGACATGAACTTGAAACCGGCTATATACTGCAGGTATGTTGACGACATTTTTACACAGGTACCTGATGTCAGACATCTGCAGGAGCTGAAGGAGGCATTTGAGCAGAGTTCCGTGCTGCGTTTCACTTACGAGATGGAAAAGGATGGGAAGCTGCCCATTCTAGATGTAACAGTCATGGAAAAGGGCGGAGGTTTCCACACTGCAGTCTACACTAAGGAAACAAACATAGGAATGTGCCTAAATGCCAACAGCGACTGCCCCGACAGGTACAAGAGGAGTGTTGTTAACGCATATGTCGACCGTGCTCTCAGCCACAGCTCAGAATGGAAGCAAGTCGACGAAGAACTCTGTAGGGTAAGGCAGGTCCTAGTCAATAACGGCTTCTACAATGGTTTCGTTGAAGACATCATAAGAAGGAAAGTGAAAAGCCATGCAACCTCTGAAGAGACAACTAACACAACACCTATACCCCCTATTAGACTATTTTACAGGAACTTCTTTTCCACAGCTCATAAAACGGAGGAAAGGGTCCTGAAAGATATTGTTAATAGAAACGTTATCCCTACAGACAAAAATCAGAGGATACAACTGACGATTTACTATAAAACCAGAAAAACGGCCAGCCTACTCATGAGAAACTCTCCAGACACAAAACAGAACGCTTTAAAAGAGACTAACGTCGTCTATGCCTTCAAATGCCCACTTGGGGACTGTAAGCTCCAAAAAACCCAGTATATAGGCAAGACAACAACATCTCTTTCTAGGCGTTTAACGATGCATAAGCAACAGGGCTCCATTAAGGAACATATAATCTCTTCCCACAACCAAACCATCGCCAGAGAAATCCTAGTAAACAACACAGAAATCATCGATAGATACAGCGATAGCAGGCGGCTTGACGTTTGCGAGGCACTACACATCAAGAAGTCAACACCAGCAATCAACAGCCAATTATTGCACAACTATATTCTACCCACCTCAAGACTCCGCTCCAATATAGAAGCATCAAGAAATATGGACCAATAGGCTTTCTACAAACACTTCTATTCAATACCCATTGTTTGTGTTCTGTCTTGCGTTGATATTTTTAATACCCTATTAATATCCCCTCTTGTTCTGTCTTGTGTTAATGCCACATCACCCCTCCCACCTCACTCAAATGTAGATATAAAATCGGAGATACGTAAGTTCTATTCAGTTGTGTATTTGTGAACTAAAGTCTTTGAAAATGTAATAAGTTTTACGAAACGCGCCCGTGTCGCGTCAGACTAGAAATAAAAATGAATTTTGGAGAATTAATTTTTGATTTACCTCCAACAGTGAAGCGTAATGTACGAAAGATTGAGAAAATTCGTGTTAGAATTATTAATCTTACTTTTTCGGTCATATTTAATAATATATGTCTACAGGAAAGACTACTACCAAAATATACTAATATATATATATATATATATATATATATATATATATATATATATATATATATATATATATATATATATATATATATATATATATATATATACATATATATATATATATATATATATATATATATATATATATATATATATATATATATATATATATATATATATATATATATATATATATATAACTGAAAACTCACACCCCAGAAGTGACTCGAACCCATACTCCCAGGAGCAACGCAACTGGTATGTACAAGACGCCTTAATCCACTTGACCATCACGACCGGACATAATGAGGTGATAGCCGAAGCTATTTGAACCACCCCACCGCCGGCACTCGGATGGTAATCTTGGGCATAGCATTTTGCCAAATCACCTCATTCTTTGGGGCACACGTGAGGAACACAAATGCGAACAAGCCTGAATGGTCCCCAGGACAAGATGCAACTGAAAACTCACACCCCAGAAGTGACTCGAACCCATACTCCCAGGAGCAACGCAACTGGTATGTACAAGACGCCTTAATCCACTTGACCATCACGACCGGACATAATGAGGTGATAGCCGAAGCTATTTGAACCACCCCACCGCCGGCACTAGGATGGTAATCTTGGGCATAGCATTTTACCAAATCACCTCATTCTTTGGGACACACGTGAGGAACACAAATGCGAACAAGCCTGAATGGTCCCCAGGACAATATGCAACTGAAAACTTACACCCCAGAAGTGACTCGAACCCATACTCCCAGGAGCAACGCAACTGGTATGTACAAGACGCCTTAATCCACTTGACCATCACGACCGGACATAATGAGGTGATAGCCGAAGCTATTTGAACCACCCCACCGCCGGCACTCGGATGGTAATCTTGGGCATAGCATTTTACCAAATCACCTCATTCTTTGGGGCACACGTGAGGAACACACATGCGAACAAGCCTGAATGGTCCCCAGGACAATATGCAACTGAAAACTCACACCCCAGAAGTGACTCGAACCCATACTCCCAGGAGCAACGCAACTGGTATGTACAAGACGCCTTAATCCACTTGACCATCACGACCGGACATAATGACGTGATAGCCGAAGCTATTTGAACCACCCCACCGCCGGCACTCGGATGGTAATCTTGGGCATAGCGTTTTACCAAATCACCTCATTCTTTGGGGCACACGTGAGGAACACAAACTCGGAGTGCCGGCGGTGGGGTGGTTCAAATAGCTTCGGCTATCACCTCATTATGTCCGGTCGTGAGGGTCAAGTGGATTAAGGCGTCTTGTACATACCAGTTGCGTTGCTCCTGGGAGTATGGGTTCGAGTCACTTCTGGGGTGTGAGTTTTCAGTTGCATATTGTCCTGGGGAGCATTCAGGCTTGTTCGCATTTGTGTTCCTCACGTGTGCCCCAAAGAATGAGGTGATTTGGTAAAATGCTATGCCCAAGATTACCATATGAGTGCCGGCGGTGGGGTGGTTCGAATAGCTTCGGCTATCACCTCATTATGTCCGGTCGTGATGGTCAAGTGGATTAAGGCGTCTTGTACATACCAGTTGCGTTGCTCCTGGGAGTATGGGTTCGAGTCACTTCTGGGGTGTGAGTTTTCAGTTGCATATTGTCCTGGGGACCATTCAGGCTTGTTCGCATATATATATATATATATATATATATATATATATATATATATATATATATATATATATATATATATATATATATATATATATATATATATATATATATATATATATTTATATTTATGTGTTTGTGTGTGTGTGTTTTTTTTATAAATCCAAATATATATATTATGACGATAATCTCTTTCAAGAGTGATTGAGCCTGCTCCTCCCTACCTAAAGTTACGTCCAGTCTACAAGTATAAGATGCTACATTCAAAATACGTCCACCAGTAGCACAAAACGTTTTCACCAGGAGGCAAAACGTACCCTAAACCCCCCTTCTCCACACACCCTCCACGCCGGCTCGTCATCAACCAGCCAACTACCCATCCCAGCCTGCCTGCTCCGGATTGGTGACTCGCCGACCGCACTCCTGCACACTGCACCTCAGCGCCATCTACCTGAGTCGATGTCTGAGCCTGGACCAGCCATCAACTTCAGAATAGTCTTTGTGCTCTAAGAGTTGACATCTCTCTCTGGCATACTAAGCTCTCTGGCTTTTGTATACTAAGGGAGGTCTCAGTCATAGCCAATATTCTCAGCACCATTTTACCATTTACTATTTTGTCTCACATTGTTTTTACATTTATCTTTGTTATTTAAATTGCACTATTCATTTCCCCGAGATTTGTCTTTATTTTTATTTATGTTTAAAGTATATATTAAAGTTTCATTGTTCATACTTTGTGTTTTACGTGTTCCTCCCTCTCACTTACCACAGACAACAGGCAAGCAGTCTATCATTTTTTTGTAAGTGTGACCAGGCATTGACACCTGCCATTGGAGGACTGCCGAACATCAACACTCCAACACTTTCCCGTCACATTTAATGGGGGCCTGTCCATGGAGCTTCACTCACGTACTAGTACCAGAACATCAATTTGTGGTAAGCGTACTTGGCTTTGCTAAAGTTGCTTTTCAATATTATCATTAATTTTCATATTTATATGGTGCTGTGTGTATGGTGCATTCCGTGAGTAGCATATGGTGAGTGTGGGATAACTTTGGATTACGTGGTGACTGGAGGCCTCAGTCATTGTCTTAATTGGTCATCTCTCCCTCCGTGTTATTACTCGTGTTTACCACCTTTTGTCCCTAGGATATTTCTCATATTATCGGCAGATCATCATTGTGGTACCCTGGTACTTTGGTTTGTCTTCGGGTCAAAGCATCCTATCTTCTGCAATGCGACCGAAGGAGGATAAGAGGGCCATAGTTCCTCAAGCACGGACTTTGTTGCTGAATTGGGACCACAGCAGCCGTTCTCGTCACCAGTTGACACTCGCACCCCTACACGTCGGTCAGAGATGATGATATTTACTTAGGTAGGGAATTAGCTTTCTTTTTACAGAGCACAAAGTTCGGTAATTCTGTAAGTATCATATTTCATTTAGTGGGAAACCCTTGCTTATGTCCTATAGAGACTCGGCAAGGTATGCCTACATTCTTGGACTACCAAATTCACTTTTGGAGGAATTAAATGTTTCATTTGTTTTAGAAACTCAGTTTCACTTATTTAGTAGGATTTTCTTGCCCTTATTCTCTTACATTGAGTACCGGGTACAAGATTTCCTGCGACTTTGATTGACTAATCATTTACCATCCAAAAATTAACTTTAATTGGTAAAGATTAAAATTCCACAGGATAGTTACCAGTTGCCACGTTATCCTGTTTCTGACATTTACCATATCACAACTATATTCGTTGTCCATTTATTTGCTATCTTTCACCATGTTTCGTCTCCAAGCTTTTTGTAACGATCCAGCAGGTGAAATAGGGACCTTATGTCGTGCCAAGAGAACCGAATTACAAACTCTTGTACAAGAGTATCAACTAGATGTTCCCCATGGAGCCAACAAAAATGAATTGCATAACTTATTTATGGATCACCTCTTAGATGAAGGGAAGATTGACTCTGAAACTCACGAAACTCATTCTATTGCAGATAAACATGATTTGGCAACTATGAAACTCAAACTCGAACTCGCAAAGCTCGAGCGGGAGCAACAGCAAGAAGCTCTCCACATGAGAGAAAGAGAGGCGGCCCTGTGGAAAGAAGAAGCTGCAATGAGGAAAGAAGAGCAAGAACGTGAGAGGGCCCTATACAGAGAGCGTGAACGAGTACAGCTTGAAGCAAAACAATGCCACCTGGAGATACAACGCGAGCATGAGAAAACAGCAAGCGGATATGGTTATAGAATGTCGTCAACGAGAACTCACGTTGGAGACTTCACACCACACTCAACGCCAGCAAGCTACCGCTAGTCTTCGCGTAAGTTTCAATATCTCCCATGCAAGTAAGTTAATGCCACCATTCGTTGAGACAGAGATTGATGTCTTTTTTACCACCTTTGAGACCCTAGCTAATAAACTTAGCTGGCCTGCAGATCAATGGTCTACCCTTCTCAGAGTGCATCTTACAGGTAGAGCTGCAGTTACTCTCAGTACCTTAGCGTCTGAGAATGACTACCTGACCCTGAAGCAAGCTGTTTTGGACACCTACCTTCTCTCCACCGAAAGCTACAGACGAAAATTCCGTGATCATCTTAAGGCAAGTACCACCACCTTTCTAGAATTTGCCAATACCAAGAAAAGATATTTCATGAAATGGCTGGAAGCAGCATGTGTCTCTACATTTGCAGAACTCGTCAACCTCATGCTAGTTGAGGAATTCTTGAGACGTGTTCCCCCTTCCGTCCGTTTATATCTAGCAGATAAAGAAGAAACCGACTACATCAAATGTGCGAAGTCGACTGACACCTACAGCCTCATCCACCGGCTGACACCATCACCACCTCCCAGTAAGAAGTCTTGGTACAGTTATGATAAAGTGAGTACAGAGGAAGCGAGCTCACAATTGTATTGTAAGTATTGCAAACTCTATGGACATACCATAGATAGATGTGTGAAGGCTCAATACAAGAGCAATGAATGAATCTACTAAACCCAAACAGACTCCTCCTAAGTCCGGTGAGCCTGTGACGAATGTTGGTGTTCATGGTAATGATCTTTCTCTCTTCAGTAAACACCTGTGTCCTGGAACTGTCTCTACCAACGGTACAGATTCGGAGGGACGTTTCAAATTGAAGATCTTGAGGGACACAGCGGCTCTTCAGTCCATTATATGGAAATCAGCTGTGCCTAACATCACCTATACCGGGGAAATAGTCCTTATCACTGACCTCACTGCTACTACTCCGTATCCACTCGCCAGAGTCCACCTGGATTGTCCCTTGTGACCGGTGAAGTCCTAGTCGCCATCAGGGAAAAGCCTTTTCCCATGCCTGGAGTGCAACTTCTTCTGGGCAACGACTTGGCAGAAGATCTGCAACCGACCAACCTGATCATCACGGACAAACCCCAGGTGTGTACCTCTGTAATGGATAATCCCATCTTTGAATATGTTCCAGCAAAGGTCCAAGAAAGTGATCAAGTTTCTCCTCCGGTTTTGGTGACCACCCGTGCACAAGCTGCACGACCACAGCCAGCTGACTCTACTGCTACCGCTGTCCCTCAAGACCCTCAGAATCTACCCCCCAAATATTACTAGTTTGGAGTTCCGTAAGTTACAGAGGGATGATCAATCATTAACACCATTATACTTCCAGGCTGAGACTCAACCTGACAGCATCCCTGGGTTCTTCCTAGAGAATGAGTTGCTCTACCGCAGGTACAGACCCAGTAAGCTGAAGGAGGATGACGATTGGGCCAATGTCGAACAACTAGTGATTCCCACCAGCATACGGCCCGATATTCTACACCTGGCCCACGGAGCTCTTTCTCACTATGGTTTTAACAAAACCTACCACGGAATCAGACAAGACTACTACTGGCCAGGTATGGTAAAAGACGTTAAAAAGTACGTACAACAGTGTCATACATGTCAGATGGCAAGTAAACCTAACATCTCTATTCCCCAGGCTCCACTAAAACCCATCCAGGTGCCTGCGGAACCTTTCCACAGACTCATCATAGACTGTGTTGGTCCTTTACCACGGACCAGTTCTGGCAATGCCTATATATTAACTATCATGTGTCCTACCACCAGATTCCCCATAGCAGTTCCAGTAAAGAACATTACGGCTGCTACTGTGGTGAAACAACTATTAAAGATCTTCACCCAGTATGGATTTACAAGAGAGGTTCAAAGTGACTGTGGCACTAACTTCACCAGTGATCTCTTCAAGAAGACACTGGAGGAGTTCAACATCACACAGGTACTGTCCAGCCCCTATCATCCTGCTTCACAGGGTTCTCTTGAACGTAGTCATCAGACAATTAAAGCACTCCTAAAGAAATTCTGCAATGACACCTTGAAGGACTGGGATAAACAACTTGATCTCATTATGTGCATTTTCAGAAGTCTCCCCAATGAGTCTCTAGGAGTATCTCCTTATGAGATGCTCTACGGACGTAAGTGCCGTACTCCTCTCAAAGCTTTCAAAGACTCTCTACGTAATGCCACCTTCAGTGACCCTCAGAATGTGCCCCAATTTCTTCAAAACTTAAAACACATTCTAGAGAGAGTACGTAAATTTGCTAATGACAACCTATTGAAAGCCCAGGAGAGGATGAAGACTCATTTTGACCAAAGCAGCAAATTAAGGAAATTTAAACCAGGAGACTTCGTGGTGGCATATTTTCTTATCCCAGGTTCTCCATTGCAAAACAAGTTTTCAGGACCCTACCGCATCAAGGAGTGCAGAAACAACCACAACTACGTTCTTGAGACTCCATATAGACGGCGGAAGACCCAGTTGTGCCATGTCAACCTCCTGAAGCAGTATCAAGGTATTCCCCCCCTTGTGTTGGTATCAGTCTCCATATTTAAAGGTCCATACCTTCACAGTGAAACCTTCCCTGCTTCTCCCGAAAGCACTAACACTGAGTCGGTGCTTTCCAAATAGGAAATCCTACCTGATCTTCATCGCAATTTACAGTACTATAAGAGTGCTCCTTTGCCATGTTCTAATCCTATTCTCGCCTCGCCAGATATCACGAAGCCTTTCATCCTCCATGTAGACGCCAGTGGTACCGGCATCGGGGGCGTCCTGATGCAACGACGAGGCGAGGAGATTCTACCTGTTAGCTACTACAGCTACAAGTAACTACAGCACGATCGAAAGGGAGCTACTCTCCATCGTCCTGAACTTGCTGCACTTCGAATCGTACCTGCAAGATGCTCGGTCTACCACCTTCTACTCGGACCACAATCTCCTACGCTTCCTGCAGCAAGCCCAATTCAACAATCAACGGCTTCTACGATGGGCTTTATATCTGCAAAATTTCAACCTGGAGATCTTCTACATCAAGGGTTCTGACAACATCATAGCAGACGCCCTCTCCAGAGTCTATGAGGTAGAGGCAGCTCCACCTACCACTCTACCACCTGAAGACGTAACTTCACCAGGAACCACAGGCTTCGGGGGAGAGTTGTGACGATAATCTCTTTCAAGAGAGATTGAGCCTGCTCTTCCCTACCTAAAGTTACGTCAAGTCTACAAGTATAAGATGCTACATTCAAGATACGTCCACCAGTAGCACAAAACGTTTTCACCAGGAGGCAAAACGAACCCTAAACCCCCCTACTCCACACACCCTCCACGCCGGCTCGTCATCAACCAGCCAACTACCCATCCCAGCCTGCCTGCTCCGGATTGGTGACTCGCCGACCGCACACCTGCACACTGCACCTCAGCGCCATCTACCTGAGTCGATGTCTGAGCCTGGACCAGCCATCAACTTCAGAATATTCTTTGTGCTCTAAGAGTTGACATCTCTCTCTGGCATACTAAGCTCTCTGGCTTTTGTATACTAAGTGAGGTCTCAGCCATAGCCAATATTCTCAGCACCATTTTACCATTTACTATTTTGTCTTACATTGTTTTTACATTTATCTCTGTTATTTAAATTGCACTATTCATTTCCCCGAGATTTGTCTTTATGTTTATTTATGTTTAAAGTTTATATTAAAGTTTCATTGTTCATACTTTGTGTTTTACGTGTTCCTCCCTCTCACTTACCACAGGCAACAGGCAAGCAGTCTATCTTTTTTTTGTAAGTGTGACCAGGCATTGACACCTGCCATTGGAGGACTGCCGAACAGCTACACTCCAACACTTTCCCGTCACAATATATATATATATATATATATATATATATATATATATATATATATATATATATATATATATGGCACAACTCTCCTAAACACGAGAGTTAAGTATACAACTTTAGAACACTTTCCCACCAGGAGACTCGAACCCTAGCCAGCACAGAAGCCTTGCAGCAACTGGCATAACAGGTACGCCTTAACCCTCTGCACCACCGCTCAGAGCCATTAGGCTCTGAGCGGTGGTGCAGAGGGTTAAGGCGTACCTGTTATGCCAGTTGCTGCAAGGCTTCTGTGCTGGCTAGGGTTCGAGTCTCCTGGTGGGAAAGTGTTCTAAAGTTGTATACTTAACTCTCGTGTTTAGGAGAGTTGTGCCTTAAGCAGAGACACTGTGTCTTCCCATATTAACAGGGACTTGATGAAATTAACGTCTAAATGACCCCTCACTTGCTCTGGTGCTCTAAGGCTCTGAGCGGTGGTGCAGAGGGTTAAGGCGTACCTGTTATGCCAGTTGCTGCAAGGCTTCTGTGCTGGCTAGGGTTCGAGTCTCCTGGTGGGAAAGTGTTCTAAAGTTGTATATATATATATATATATATATATATATATATATATATATATATATATATATATATATATATATATAAATATATATACATATATATATACATATATATACATATATATACATATATATATATATATATACATATATATATATATATATATATATATATATATATATATATATATATATATATATATATATATATATATATATATATATGACAGTGTCAGACCACGGAGGAAAATTGAAACAGGAATTTCCTTAAGTACTTTCGTATATTAATACATCTTCAGAAGGAGTGATTTTACAGGTCGAGTACTGGACATAAATAGCCAGGAGAGAATGGTGGAGTGAGGTGAGGTACAATACGTGGACACTGCAGACGGCCTATTGGCCCATCCGATGCAGCAACCACACACAAGCCCAAACATGGATAATTATAGCATAAAAAAATAAATATTTACAATGAATTAGTGAGACAAATGTGTTCCAATGATCCTACTTAAATCGCCCTTTAATTTATCTATTAAAATTGGATCTAAGTTATATAAACCACTGCTAATGTTCAAATTACTTTCTTTTGTGATCTGTATCAAAGCAGATTCAATTATGTTTCTGTTATAGGTGCTTTTTCAGTTTGTTATTGAAGAAGCCATCTCCCAATCAATTTGGTGAGCATCTTCTGACAGATGAACAAAGCATTAGACAATTGGCCATGTCTTACAAAGTATTTATTTTGCGAAATTCTACATTTCAAATCTTTAGATGTTTGTCCAACATTGAACTTCACACAGAACTTCATCCTCGTCACGGCCCTTGTGGATTTGTAACATAGAACTTATTACAGTCTTTACAAGGTATTTTATAAATGACACAATTATCACTAGGAGAGCTGTTCCTAACTAATAGCTTACCAACAGTATTTTCGTAGCTAAACAATACATGTATATTAAAAAGTTTCAAGGCCTTGACAATATTCTCAAACCCAGAGAAACATGGTAAACATAACACATTCTTTGGGCGAATTCTTTCACTGCATATATTATTATAATATATGCGACGTGCTTTGCTACGGCAAACTTCCAAAAAACTCAGTGGGTAACAAAGCTTGAGACCAATCGAATCAATATTCTTAAACTCTTCGTCTAAGAATTCTGGACTCACAACTCGAAGAGCTCTTAGATACATTGAAAACAAAATTGACTTTTTCACATTGTATGAATGCCTTGAAAAATAATGAACATAAGATAAATTATTCGTAGGTTTTCTGTAGACAGTAAACTTTAGTGAAAAATCTTCCCTATGAATAAGAACATCTAAGAATGGCAAACATTTATCAATTTCAGTCTCCATAGTAAATTTTATAGAGGTGACTTGATCATTAAGTTTGGCTACAAATTCGTCTGTGTTTACATCTGAAGGCCATATACACAAAATATAGCATCAACATATCTAAACCATGGATTGATTCCGAGGGTAATTTTTGAAACAAATTTCTTTTCGAAGAATTCCATGTACAAGTTTGAAAGCAATGGCGATAAAGGATTCCCCATTGCCATTCCAAAAGTCCGTAAATAATACTCCTTATTAAAGGTAAATTTACATTCTTTAATGCACAACTTAACAAATCACCTCTATAAATTTACTATGGAGACTGAAATTGATAAATGTATATATAAATATATATATTTAGGCCCGATTAGGCAAATCGGGCCTTGCATAGTAGGCTGAGAAGTGCGTTCTGGCTACTAGGTACGACATATATATATATATATATATATATATATATATATATATATATATATATATATTTATATATATATATATATATATATATATATTTATATAAATAGGAAAATTATATATTTTTATTATTGCAGCTTTTTATCAGATTGTCAGTAACAGATATCTATCCCCATGCATCTGAACAAAGTGACGAAAGTGACAACTGGGACGTTTCGAAGTTGTGTAAACAAAGTGTAACAGAGAAAGTCTATATATGAGGTAAGGATGACATGTGCAATGTAAGAAAATTAGAAATATTCCATTGGAGTTAATGGGAATAAAGAAAACCACAGAAGGGTCTAATGGTGAAGAGGAAGGGCCGACACAGTGGCAAACGATAGAGGAACTGAAGAGATAGAAGATAAAGAGTGTTATCTTCATTCGTTTTAACTCTGTTGGTTCTCTTCAACCTTCTCGCCGTTCATCTCACATTCGTACCGTATATAATGACCTTCTCAGTCTTTTCTTACACGTGTTGATAATGATCCAGGACGGACAGAAACGTGGTAAATTTCTGTATCTTCAGACGTGTGTTGCTTGACTGGCTAATTTTCAGCACGTTAGAGGAGTCGTGATCCGAGACCAGGCCTCTGAGTTATTCACAAGGAAAACAAAATTAAAAACCAGGTTTGAATGTTTGGATCATGCGTATGTTATTACTTCATGTATCGTGAATGTTATACGCACGTTGTGTCTTCGTGTATAATGGCCATCATGTGTAGTTAAATGAATTACACATGATCGTCATATGTAGTTCGCAAATGTAAGTGTGTATGCGAAACATAAGTATTTCTTCGACTAGTTGAAGATCAGATCTCTAAACATTTGTTCTTGTCTTTCCAAATATGTTTCAGTTCGACGTATGTCACACGCGAGGGTCCCCATTTCGAGTCTCCTAGAGCCCAGGACCCAGATTCACGAAGCAGTTACGCAAGTATTTACGACCGTGTACATCTTTCCTCAATCTTTGACGGCTTTGGTTACATTTATTAAACAGTTTACAAGCATTAAAACTTCCCAATCAACTGTTGTTACTGTTACAAACAGCCTCCTCGTGTTTCGGAGCTCATTAACTATTTAATAATTGTAAACAAAGCCGCCAAAGATTGAGAAAAGATGTACAGGTTCGTAAGTGCTTGTGTAACTGCTTCGTGATTCTGGCCCCAAGTGAATGGGTTCATGTGGAATTATTCGACTGTACCTGTCAGACGCGACTTTTGTGAAATGAAAGTCTTCTCTACCTACTGGAAAGTTATCTGAGCAACCAAACTTTAGTGATCTGACAACTCTTGTGGAAAATTAACCCTAATGATACACTAAATATAATCCCAGAGCCCTGTGAAGAGTCCGGAAGATCCTAATGAGTCCGGAAGATCCTAAAGTGTCCAGAAGACCCAAAAGTGTCCGGCAGATCCTAAAGTGTCCGGAAGATTCTAAGGTGTCCGAAAGTTCCTAAAGTGTCCAGAAGATCCTATGGTGTCTGAAAGATCCTAAAGAGTCCAGAAGATCCTAAGATGTCCGGAAGATCATAAAGTGTCCAGAAGATCCTAAGATGTCCGGAAGATCTTAAAGTGTCCGGAATATCCTAAAGAGTCCGGAAGATTCTAAAGAGTGCTGAAGATAATAACAAGTCCTTAAGGTGTTTGCACTCGTGGCTTGAGTTGAATGAAAGACATAAACGAAGGAGAAAATCATATTAATATTTCCCTTAAAGCCATCATCTCCCGCCCTGAGAAATTAACCACCAAACTAATATTATAAGTGATAATTGACTAAAAGAATTTTTTTTACACAGTGAAGAAAAAACACGGGATTGAATCTTCCTAAATATGCAAAATTATGGAACCTGTTTTGAAAGCAGACTCACCAAAATAATTAAATCATTTTGTTGATGAAAAGCTAATGAGACAAAAGAGGCATTCAGTGTAAAAAATACAGAAATATTGCTACATTTACCCTGACTAACGAAATATCATTTTTAGTTACAGACAAATCTAAACACGAGCGTTGTTCTAGTCGTAGGCTGGTGCTGATTAGGGGTCCTTCTCAACACTTTATTTGTTCTATCAGGGACTTTAGGTATATATATATATATATATATATATATATATATATATATATATATATATATATATATATATATATATATATATATATATATATATATATATATATATATATATATATTATATATATATATATATATATATATATATATATATATATATATATATATATATATATATATATATATATATATATATATATATATTAGTATATTTTGGTAGCAGTCTTTCCTGTTGACATATATTATTAAATATGACCGAAAAAGTAAGATTAATAATTCTAACACGAATTTTCTCGATCTTTCGTACGTTTCTTTTCACTGTTGGTGGTAATTCAAAAATCAATTCTCCAAAATTCATTTTTATTTCTAGTCTGACGCGACACTTGAGCGCGTTTCGTAAAACTTATTACATTTTCAAAGACTTTAGCTTACACATACACAACTGATTAGAACTTACACATCTACGATTTGTTTATATCTACATTTGAGTGAGGTGGATGGGGTGAGGTGGTATTAATAGGGTATAAAATTCCTAAACACAAGACAGAACACGAAACAATGGGTATTGAATGGAAGTGATTTGTAGAAAGCCTATTGGTCCATATTTCTTGATGCTTCTATATTGGAGCGGAGTCTTGAGGTGGGTAGAATATAGTTGTGCATTAATTGGCTGTTGATTGCTGGTGTTGACTTCTTGATGTGTAGAGCCTCACAGACGTCAAGCCGCCTGCTATCGCTGTATCTATCGATGATTTCTGTGTTGTTTACTAGGATTTCTCTGGCGATGGTTTGGTTGTGTGAAGAGATTATATGTTCCTTAATGGAGCCCTGTTGCTTATGCATCGTTAAACGCCTAGAAAGAGATGTTGTTGTCTTGCCTATATACTGTTTTTTTTTGGAGCTTACAGTCTGCAAGAGGGCATTTGAAGGCATAGACGACGTTGGTCTCTTTTAAAGCGTTCTGCTTTGTGTCTGGAGAGTTTCTCATGAGTAGGCTGGCCGTTTTTCTGGTTTTATAGTAAATCATCAGTTGTATCCTCTGATTTTTGTCTGTAGGGATAACGTTTCAATTAACAATATCTATCTAGAAAGGGCAGCTTCCCATCCTTTTCCATCTCGTAAGTGAAACACAGCACGGTATGCTTGTAAGGTATCTTTGGTAGTGACCTAAAGTACTTTAGTGTACTAAAGAGGCACCCTTCTTGAGCCCGGATGGACACATGTATAAGCAAGTAGATGGGGTCGCCATGGGTTCTCCCCTAGGTGTCCTGTTTGCAAACTTCTACATGGGTACCATTGAGCAAAAAGTCTTAGTCGAAATGAACTTGAAACCGGCCATATACTGCAGGTACGTTGACGACATTTTTACACAGGTACCTGATGTCAGACATCTGCAGGAGCTGAAGGAGGCATTTGAGCAGAGTTCCGTGCTGCGTTTCACTTTCGAGATGGAAAAGGATGGGAAGCTGCCCTTTCTAGATGTAACAGTCATGGAAAAGAGCGGAGGTTTCCACACTGCAGTCTACACTAAGGAAACGAACATAGGAATGTGCCTAAATGTCAACAGCGACTGCCCAGACAGGTACAAGAGGAGTGTTGTTAACGCTTATGTCGACCGTGCTCTCAGCCACAGCTCAGAATGGAAGCAAGTCGACGAAGAACTCTGTAGGGTAAGGCAGGTCCTAGTCAACAACGGCTTCTCCAATGGTTTCGTCGAAGACATCATAAGAAGGAAAGTGAAACGCCATGCAACCTCTGAAGAGACAACTAACACAGCACCTATACCCCCTATTAGACTATTTTACAGGAACTTCTTTTCCACAGCTCATAAAACGGAGGAAAGGGTCCTGAAAGATATTGTTAATAGAAACGTTATCCCTACAGACAAAAATCAGAGGATACAACTGACGATTTACTATAAAACCAGAAAAACGGCCAGCCTACTCATGAAAAACTCTCCAGACACAAAGCAGAACGCTTTAAAAGAGACCAACGTCGTCTATGCCTTCAAATGCCCTCTTGGGGACTGTAAGCTCCAAAAAACCCAGTATATAGGCAAGACAACAACATCTCTTTCTAGGCGTTTAACGATGCATAAGCAACAGGGCTCCATTAAGGAACATATAATCTCTTCCCACAACCAAACCATCGCCAGAGAAATCCTAGTAAACAACACAGAAATCATCGCTAGATACAGCGATAGCAGGCGGCTTGACGTCTGCGAGGCTCTACACATCAAGAAGTCAACACCAGCAATCAACAGCCAATTAATGCACAACTATATTCTACCCACCTCAAGACTCCGCTCCAAAATAGAAGCATCAAGAAATATGGACCAATAGGCTTTCTACAAATCACTTCCATTCAATACCCATTGTTTCGTGTTCTGTCTTGTGTTTAGGAATTTAATACCCTATTAATGCCACCTCTTGTTCTGTCTTGTGTTGATGAAATTAATACTCTATTAATACCACCTCACCCCATCCACCTCACTCAAATGTAGATATAAACAAATCGAAGATGTGTAAGTTCTATTCAGTTGTGTATGTGTAAGCTAAAGTCTTTGAAAATGTAATAAGTTTTACGAAACGCGCTCAAGTGTCGCGTCAGACTAGAAATAAAAATGAATTTTGGAGAATTGATTTTTGAATTACCACCAACAGTGAAAAGAAACGTACGAAAGATCGAGAAAATTCGTGTTAGAATTATTAATCTTACTTTTACGCTCATATTTAATAATATATATATATATATATATATATATATATATATATATATATATATATATATATATATATATATATATATATATATATATATATATATATTAGTATATTTTGGTAGCAGTCTTTCCTGTAGACATATATTATTAAATATGACCGAAAAAGTTTAAAGTTTAACGATGTTTAAGTTTAACGTTTTCCTAGTAAACAACACAAAAATCATCGATAGATACAGCGATAGCAGGCGGCTTGACGTTTGCGAGGCACTACACATCAAGAAGTCAACACCAGCAATCAACAGCCAATTAATGCACATCTATATTCTACCCACCTCAAGACTCCGCTCCAATATAGAAGCATCAAGAAATATGGACCAATAGGCTTTCTACAATCACTTCTATTCAATACCCATTGTTTAGTGTTCTGTCTTGTGTTGATGAAATTAATACCCTATTAATGCCACCTCTTGTTCTGTCTTGTGTTGATGAAATTAATACTCTATTAATGCCACCTCACCCCATCCACCTCACTCAAATGTAGATATAAAATCGGAGATGCGTAAGTTCTATTCAGTTGTGTATATGTAAACTAAAGTCTTTGAAAATGTAATAAGTTTTACGAAACGCGCTCGTGTCGCGTCAGACTAGAAATAAAAAGGAATTTTGGAGAATTGATTTTTGATTTACCTCCAACAGTGAAAAGAAGTGTACGAAAGATTGAGAAAATTCGTGTTAGAATTATTAATCTTACTTTTTCGGTCATATTTAATAATATATATATATATATATATATATATATATATATATATATATATATATATATATATATATATATATATATATATATATATATATATATATAGCTGGTTCCCAAGACTCCCTCCTGGAGGACATCAGAAAAATCCAGGAGCAAGGTGCAGTTTTAGGCATCACCCTGAACCCTTCTAAATGTGAAATAATATGTTCCAACCAGGGCATCGTAGAGAGAATAGAGGGTCTTCTGCCAAATATCCATAAAACTAAACCTGAAGACAGCACACTCCTAGGAACTCCCCTGGGGTTGAATGCCATCGATGAGGTCCTTGATAAGAAAATCGCTGACTTTAAGAGGATGGACGGGAGGATTGAGGATATTGATGCTCATGATGCAGGCTACCTCATCACCAGATGTCTGTCCCTCCCCAGGTTAACCTACTTTCTGAGGTGTTCACCATCTTACAGTAGCCAAAAACTAAGTGAGTATGACCGGTTACTGAAATCAATGCTAGAAAAAGCCCTTAACCTCTCTCTCGATGACCTACAGTGAAAACAAGCTTCTCTTCCCGTAATACTTGGGGGCCTCGGAGTTCGAACAGCAACGCAAATCGCTGTTCCAGCCTTCCTGTCCTCCTTATCAGCATCCGACGACCTTGTGAAGGAAATTCTACCTGCCCACTTACATCAGCTGGCAGGTGTCCATGATCCCAATTTTACACGCTGTGCCACAGAGTGGGCCTCTCGTGCAGGCCAATCACCTCAACCACCATCCCCAAAAGCCCACAAGCAATCCAGCTGGGATGGCCCTATTGTAGACCAAGTTGCTGCAGAGTGCCTGGGTGCTGCAACAACACAACACGACATTGCTCGCCTCACAGCAGTAGCAGCATCACATGCAGGGAATTTCCTGTTAGCAACCCCAATGTCGGCAACTGGCACGCGTCTCACACCACACGCCCTCCGAATTGCTGTGGCCCTCCGCCTTGCTGCCCCAATCCACACCAGATATAGGTGTATTTGTGGCGAGGTGGTGGCTGACAGGTACGGCCACCATGGCCTACTCTGCCAAAGCACAGGGGGATGGCACTCGAGGCACAGTGAAGTTAACGACATCATCAAGAGGAGCCTCACCACAGCTGGATGCCCAGCTGAAAGAGAGCCCCGTTACCTAACGCCCCGTAACTCTGATGCTCTTATTGGTCGCTCGGATG
>NC_091180.1:4954176-4964176 GCF_040958095.1 Procambarus clarkii | reverse complement strand
CTGTGTTGTATACCATACCGTTCATTTCGTGAGTATAGTTTATTATTTTTTTTTTTTTCATGTTTTCATTTCATTTTTTTAACTGTTTTTCTTATATTTCAGTGATGGGAACATCAGATCACTTGATGTTTTCAATTTTCTGATTGGAACATCAGACCATTTGGGAAGGCATTGGACGAGGGAGTGGGGAATGGTGGGGATGACGAGGGGACAAGGGAGGGGATAATGGTGGGTAGGTCGAGGGGACAAGGGAGTGGGCAATGGTGGGGAGGTCGAGGAGACGGGTGAGAGGGGAATGGTGGGGAGGACTGGGGGACAGGGAAGGTTGCTGTGGCTCAACAACGCTGATGCGTTGTTGAGCCACAGCAACGCGTGGCCGGGTACTGCTAGTTTTAAATATTAAATAGGCAGTCAGAGTACGAATTGATTAATTACTAAACGAGACAGAAAATTATTCCTAGCATGGTATTAAAGCTCAATGAGCCGTCATTAACCTGATCATTAACTCACTCGTTCTGTTCCAACTAACTTACGTTAACCTTACGTCAAATTACATGATAAAAATTATTTGTTATCTTTATCGGATAATTCTAGCAAGCTGTAGGAAAATACATCATGTGTCTCACTACAACACAGCTTTTGTGGTTAAAATACATTAGATCTCAACTTCTCAAACAACACTTATGATTGAGAGGCATTTTCTGACATGTGAAAGAATTCTATACGCCATCGTTAATATATAATGATTCGAATTAAACAAAATTGCAAAGATCTAAAAAAATCTGAGAACAACATAAATTATTTTCAAACAAATATTTCCCATGTGGACTTGAACAGACGCGGCGGGCCTCGATCCGCGACTCTAGTTACTACAGCAAGTCCAGTCACATGTCAGCCTTAAACCGCGGTTTCAGTTTTATGATTGATGGTCCTGCTGGCCCAAACACTGAGGCCTGATGCGTGCTCTAATTTATGCATGCAAATTCCCCGCTAAAATCAAGGATGTGAGTGTATCTGGCGACATGACAAAGATGTGAGTGTATCTGGCGTCATGACAAAGATGTGAGTGTATCTGGCGTCATGACAAAGATGTGAGTGTATCTGGCGTCATGACAAAGATGTGAGTGTATCTGGCGTTATGACTAAGATGTGAGTGTATCTGGCGACATGACAAAGATGTGAGTGTATCTGGCGTCATGACAAAGATGTGAGTGTATCTGGCGTCATGACAAAGATGTGAGTGTATCTGGCGTCATGACAAAGATGTGAGTGTATCTGGCGTCATGACTAAGATGTGAGTGTATCTGGCGTCATGTCAAAGATGTGAGTGTATCTGGCGCCATGACAAAGATGTGAGTGTATCTGGCGTCATGACAAAGATGTGAGTGTATCTGGCGTCATGGCATGGCAATGAGTGTATCTGGCGACATGACAAAGATGTGAGTGTATCTGGCATCATGGCATGGCAATGAAACCGGATGTGTTGCCATCACCTTCGAAAACGACGGGGCGAGCAGTCAAGACGACCGAGATGTACATCCAAGAACACTACCTTGGCTGCTCCTCACCATCACCGAGCGACGACACGAAGGGGCTGTTCTAAGTGGCCTGCGCAGCACACATTCTGCCCAGGGGATAGGAGACAAACTAAGAACTGTTCATCCATTAGCAATAAGCTAAATGTGTCTTTCCTATCCATCATGTTATTTCCAACCATAGAGTCGATCGGATAATTTAAACCTAGCATTAGCGTATTATGTATAAAATTTCATGTAAGATTCATGACCTGGAGCCGGTCGGCCGAGCGGACAGCACGGTGGACTTGTGATCCTGTGGTCCCGGGTTCGATCCCGGGCGCAGGCGAGAAGCAATGGGCAGAGTTTCTTTCACCCTATGCCCCTATTACCTAGCAGTAAAATAGGTACCTGGGTGTTAGTCAGCTGTCACGGGCTGCTTCCTGGGGGTGGAGGCCTGGTCGAGGACCGGGCCGCGGGGACACTAAAGCCCCGAAATCATCTCAAGATAACCTCAAGATAGAAGGCAAGGGAATTTTCAGAGGGAAAGTGCCAAGTCATTTCGTCTATATTGCACTTGGAACGGATCAGGATAAGGATTTGGGAAGGGACAGGGGGAAGGAACGGTTCCCAACCACTTGGACGGTAGGGGATTGAACACCGTCCTGCATGAGGTTATCTTGAGATGATTTCGGGGCTTTTAGTGTCCCCGCGGCCCGGTCCTCGACCAGGCCTCCACCCCCAGGATGCGACCTGGGAGGTGACCTGGGAGGTGACCTGGGATGTGACCTGGGAGGTGAGACTACCTGAGAGGCTAGTTCGGTGTCGTTGTTGCCATCTATTCTTGTGGGCTATTTGCTCATCTTTCGTCATAAACCTCTCTATAAACACATTGTAATGGGTTTCACTTCCTCTGAGTAAATGCTTGTTCCTCATTATGTACTCCACAGCCTCCTCATTGGAGAATTGCACCAGAACAGGTCTATTCTTGGTATAATTGTAAGGTCCAACCCGGCGGCTGATATCCACCTCGTGTTCTGCCATTCCTGCTCCAATACATCTCAATATCTCATGCAATTCATATTTTTCCGTCTCTATTCTTTCTTGTCTTGTTGGTGCCCCAGATTCAAATAATCCATGTATTATAATAGACCGTCTCCTCAGTAATTCATTGTCATGCTGGTAGCCAGTCCCCTGGGGATTCTCCATCCCAACCGCAGTCACTAACCCATCCCCCACTAACCCTCTGTCCTTAGCCATGCTGTTAATCCTTCCTAAATCATTTGTGATCCGAGCACATTCCCTCTCCCAGTCCTCTCTTCCCTTCCTAATCTCTTCCTGAATATAGAGCATAAGTTCTTGTTTCTGCCTCTCTACCGCATCCTGTATTTGCTGAAATAACTCGCTTTTAATCCCTTGGATTAGATCCTCCATCCAATCGCTCCTTCTCTCTACAAATTTCCCTATTAATTTGTCTATAAATCTGTCCTCCTCCTCATCCCTGCTGGTGATTGACCTTGAACCCCTTCCTGATCTTGTCATTGCAGTAACAACCTTGCCAAAAAGGCGCTCCTCAATACCTTGCACAATCTGCAGCACAAACAGGCGAGAAAGTACTCCACGCGGCTGGTCAAGATGTGAGGTCGCTGCGTCCCGCGTCACAGCTGGTGAGGTCACTAGTAAGGCTCCGGCTCCACAATTTCACAATACCACGATGTACTCAACACTTATTTTCAGTGGTGCTGTTTCTACTGTTTTTCTTCACTTTCTTGTGGTTTGAGTGAGCTTACTAGTTATTCAATCACTCATATACACTCATATACGCATATACACTGATTATTCCCCCAATTCACTAGCTACGCAAGAGCTTCCCAGACCGTTCTGACCTCCGCGGCTGTCTGACCTCAACACAGAGAGACCTCTGTCTGTGTGTGTGTGTGTGTGTGTGTGTGTGTGTGTGTGTGTGTGTGTGTGTGTACTCACCTATTTGTGCTTGCGGGGGTTGAGCTTTGACTCTTTGGTCCCGCCTCTCATCTGTCAATCAACTGATGTACAGATTCCTGAGCCTACTGGGCTCTATCATATCTACATTTGAAACTGTGTATGGAGTCAGCCTCCACCACATCACTACCTAATGCATTCCATCCGTTAACTACTCTGACACTGAAAAAGTTTCTTCTAACGTCCCTGTGGCTCATGTGAGTACTCAGTTTCCCCCTGTGTCCCCTTGTTCGCGTACCACCAGTGTTGAATAGTTTATCCTTGTTTACCCGGTCGATTCCCCTGAGGTTTTTGTAGGTAGTGATCATGTCTCCCCTAACTCTTTTGTCTTCCAGTGTCGTAAGGTGCATTTCCTGCAACCTTTCCTTGTAACTCATGCCTCTTAGTTCTGGGACTAGTCTAGTGGCATACCTTTGAACTTTTTCCAGCTTTGTCTTGTGCTTGACAAGGTACGCGCTCCATGCTGGGGCTGCATACTCCAGGATTGGTCTTACATATGTGGTGTACAAGATTCTGAATGACTCTTTACACAGGTTCCTGAACGCTGTTCTCATGTTAGCCAGCCTCGCATATGCTGCAGACGTTATTCTTTTTATGTGGGCTTCAGGAGACAGGTTTGGTGTGATATCAACTCCTAGATCTTTCTTTCTGTCCGTTTCATTAAGTACTTCATCTCCTATTCTGTATCCTGTGTCTGGCCTCCAGTTTCCACTGCCTAGTTTCATTACTTTGCATTTGCTTAGGTTGAACTTCAACAGCCATTTGTTGGACTATTCACTCAGTCTGTCTAGGTTATCTTGTAGCCTCTTACTATCATCCTCTGTTTCAATTCTTCTCATAATTTTTGCATCATCAGCAAACATTGAGAGAAACGAGTCTATACCCTCTGGGAGATCATTTACATATATCTGAAACTGTGCGGGAAAATCAGAAGCGGGGAGCCACATAGTGCCACTCCATATTAGGTCACCCAAGGTGTGAGTGGTAGCAGTCAAAAAACAGTGAAGATAGGTATCTATTATGGACAACTATGTTCATGTTCATTTACAGTAAAGTAGCCACCTATGAAGGGCAATCAGATAAGAAAATCAGAAGCGGAGTGCCACATAGTGCCACTCCATATTAGGTCATCCAAGGTGTGGGGCAGCAACAGTCGTAAAAACAGTGAAGATAGGTATCTATTATGTGCCGCTATGTTCATGTTCATTTATACAGAAAAGTATGACAGTATATTTAAGTAAAAAAAAAATGAATTTATTTGTATAATAAACACTCAGGTGAGCGGCAGTTACCCCCCCCCCCCCCCCCACTTCCCTCTATGGGACAGGTGTAAAAACAGGATCCTCTCAGTAGGGGTGGTCCCCCCCCCCTCACCACCCTTCCTCGTACTTGATGACCTTGAGTGTACCGTAAGAGGGACCCGCCTCCCTTAGTTGTTTTTAAGTTGGTTATATTTTAAGCTTTTATACTTAAAGAAGAAGAAAAAGAAATAATCCTGATGATTTATAGATTATATTATCAAAGTACATAGGGTTAAACATAGTCGTATTGTAGGTCATCTCCCCCCACATAATATTTACTAACAAGGGCCCTCCTCCGTGCCCAGAGGTCCGTTGTGGGGTCTTCCTCCCCCTCCTCCTCCTGGGACGAAGATGATGACTCATCATCTCCCAGAGAGTGAATGGGTTGTAGTGGGCCTCCCTCAGGTGACTGTCTGCTGACGTCATAGGGTTCACTCTCGCTGGTGAGGCGTTGTCCTTCCTCTCCTTGTGGTTCAATGACGTCACCACCTTCACTCTCGGTGGACATTCCTTGGGCTGAGGTGTTGGGGTGGGGCTCGGATGGTATGTCTGGGTGACCATACGCTAGGCTAGTGTATTTATTTAGGTAAAAGCGCTTATCATCAAATGCACTTAAACCCCTCTTAGTATTGAATGTGGTTGCCATCTGCCCCCCTATATTCCTTATTTGTGAATAATTGAAAGTATTTACTACGCCATTACTGTGAAGGGTCTCTTTAAAGTGGTTATGTGTTAAAGATCTTTGCACAGCTCGGGGAATACCCTTAGCGGTGATGGAATTTTTATTGTCAAGCAAAAGCACACTATACATTTTGGGCTTGAGTGCCACAACTTCAAGGATGTGTTTATCTGACACCTCTGACTTTAACAGCCCTAAAACACCCTTTTTAGAAGGATCATACAAGGGGTGAGTTTCAGGAAAATTACTCGTATCCATCCACAAACTAAGGGGTTCTTTCCCCATCTCATTAAAGACATCTTCAGCTAGTAAGCTGAAAATGAAACTGTCTGTATCACTATACAGCAGTTGTACCCTATCTGAATAGTGGTTCTTAAGTACCCTGTACCAAAAATGGTACAAACTGTATTTTGCTAGCTCAAGAACCTGGAACCCAATGTTATTAGGATGAGTAATTTTAATGAATGGTCTGGAACTGACAGACAATAATTTATTGTCACCTAAATGCACCATTCGTTTAAAGCGAGGATTCTTCACCTCTCGTAAAAAGACCCTAGCTGAAGTCACTAGTTTGGTGTCAATGGCATAACGGGCTGGGTTCAGTAGTGTTTTACCAAAAACACTGTTCGTCAGTAATTTGAAGAGTGTTTTCCTATCGTTACTGGTGGAGGCATTTCTATTGTTAACGTTGGTGTTAACAAATTCTGCCATAAAATCTGACTGACGGAACTCGTAAATTGCATGTATTGTTTCCACTTCAAGTCCTATCTCAATAAATAGTTGTAAAAGGTGAAGAGATATGAAATAATGTTTCTTGGGGAGATGATCTCCAACCAGTTTAATATTTTTTTTAGGGAGATTTGTAATGTTATTTGTTTCCAGAAGTCCCCTACTAAATGGTGAGATATCCTCCATACTTATTCCCCTATGGTATAAACAAAGGGGCAGATCGTCTGTTAGTCTAGTTATTTCAGGTCTTATGTGTTTGGTGTCAATTAATAGCCAGTACCCTTTGTTAGAAGAGAATGGCTGTTCTGTCATTATCTTCCCTCCACTAATGAAGGAGTTCATCTCATCAGATGATAGTCTCCTTAGTCCCCCATGGGGCAATTTCTTAGTCATACAACTCCCATAGAGGGAGTTGAAATCTAGATACAGTAAGAATGAAGACCTATCCTCCTGGGGGTTAAAAGATGGGTTGACATAGCGATTGTTAGCTCTGACATAACTCCTAACTGCAGTTGTAAAACCCCCTCGTATGTTTTGCGATAAGAGATTGTGCAACGTCACATCTGCACTTAACTCCAACGATATTCTGCTACTTTTCAGGAAGCAGTCGTAGGAGTACCCTGGGAGGCTACAATAGTGTGTCAATTCTAAAAAATATATATCATTTAGAATTGCCCTGTAGTGTGTAAAAATGTCAGCCAGTAATCCTACATCACACCTCAAATAAATGAGGAGGTAGTCTTTTAATGTCCTACACCCTGTAGCCTCCCATACTAATTTAGAATGTCTATAATCTTCCAAAGTTATACCTAATTTGTTTAGGGAGCTGTAGAACATTTCAATAGGAGGGAGTGTTGTGTCATTAAAGCAGATGATTTTTGTGGTATATTCATAAGGGAAAAACTGCTTACCCTTTAAGAGTAGGTGGTGACTCTTTTTGGGCAAACCTTCTATCATTGAGTGAGTGAATGTTAAGGGGCTGGCTGAATCAATGTGGGTCTTTGCTCGGGATGAAAGACTACCTGTAATAAAAGCCAGTGAATCAAGAAATTTAAGCTTCCCTATTTCTACCTTAAGATATTTCGTCCCCTGTCTCACGAGGATATTGCTCTTAATATTTGAACCCATGGTAAACTCCCTCAAAATTAAGCCCATGTCATAAGACATATTATGAGCAATTAGGATTAAACTCTCTAGAGCATTCTTGTGGCGGAGGTTGCAGTAATTACATAGAGCTCCAATATAATTGAGTTTTTCCCTAAGGTGATCATGATGTTGAACCTTGAAATTGGAGGGGGTAAATACCTGCTCACAAAACTGGTAGTGGGTCTGTCTCCTAAAATGGATCATATCCTCAAGAGACATGTCTATTTCATAACGGGGGAGAGTGGATCTGATAATTTCCCATTTGGTAGCAACTCGCTGCATGAAATGAATAACACTGTCCCCCCCAAAATAAGTAAATTTATCAATGACAGTGTGGTTCCTATCAACAATTATATAGCTGTATGCTATAGATCTATGTATGGCTGTAACAGAACTTAGACAATCCTCAGTGTTTAGGACACACTCAAAATCAAAATAGCCCACATGGGAAGGGGCGTAACCTTTCCCCGTATTTTTAAAATGGAGTGTGTCCCCAGGCTGAGGGTAAATAATTTTCTGAGTGATGTCGCAGGAAGATGAGTGATTTGTTAGCTCAGACGAATTTTGATATTCTGAGAGACAGTTTCTACAGAAGACTGTCTTTCGTCTGTGGCTGCGAGTAAAGTTCCGTAGGAACTTATCGAACTCTTTAATTAGGGCCACATGAGATTCCCCCAATAACAATAAAGGAACTATGACCGAGTACTGTCTGCTACCACGACGACAAAGAGAGACGTGATAGACGCCGTCTGTATGTTTGTGTATTGAATACAAAAAAATGGAGAGTTTATTTCTATTCTCCAATTTAGAGATATCCTCCCAAGACAGAGGGAAGGATAAATTGTCGTATTTGACCATTTTCCTAATCCTAGAGTGAGACTCTACAAGTCTCCCTATACGTCTCCACTTCCACCCTTGTTGTGATGCCAGAAAAGCAGCAATGCATTGAATAATGCATGTTCTATTGTTACCAGCAGGGTTTGGGTTGAAGACCTCATACCGCCCCCTTAGAAAGGGGGGATAAGGGACATAATCCCCCAAAACTGACCTTACACTTGCATTACAGATGACGATTTTGAGGAAATCGACATTATATAATATGAAACCACTCCCCTCTGTTTCTGAAAGGAGATCTTCCAGACGTGTAATCATATAACCCACCCAGCTATCAATAAGATTACCCACCTCCTCAAGAGTTACCAGCCTAGCAGGTGTCGTTATGAAGTGTTCCCTAAAGTCATCATCTTCTGTGAGTCGTTGTTTTAAAAGTGTTACCTTTACTTCGAGAAAGATTTTTAATGATGTAGTAAAATTGCCATGTCCCCTAAGAGAATTCATGTAATTCTCTATTTCAGATATGTAATAGCCCCTAAAGTTGCTTAGGAGTCCTATAGGGTCTGTAGCGAAGGCTGAGGGGATGGAATATTCCATCCTAGTAAAGAGATCTCCCAGGGCCCCCACCCTATTAATTAAGTGGGGAGTGTCTATAGCATCCTCCTCATCTGGGGAATTTTCTTCACTAATTAGGTCATTAACTCGATTGTTGACAAGAGGTCTAAGACCACTAGGGCCTGGCTGAGAGATGTCACCCCTATCACCACCACCATCGTCGTCGTCATCATCATCATCATCATCACCATCATCATCATCATCATCATCATCACTCATCACTTCCTCTCCCCCCTCCCCTCCATTTGCAATGGACTGTCTAACCCCACCTCCACCTAAGGGGTTATTGTCACGCTGTGCTTTGTCATGTTCCTCTCCTACCCGCCTCTGAATCACCCCTGGAAAATAATAATAATAATAATAATAATAATAATAATAATAATAATAATAATAATAATAATAATAATAAAAGGCAACACCCACTCGCTAAACCCCATGACATAAGTTTTCAAAAAAAAAAAAAGCTTCTTAAGAGAAATAAAGGTGGAGGGTTTATTCACTCACCACGGGGGCATGTTTGTAGATGTTCAGAGGTCAAGTCCTCACACACAGAGGTCCCACAATTATCACAAGGGAATGTGTGGTGAGGTCTCAAGGTGGTATTTCCACACAAGAAGCACATGAAGCCATCCTCTCTGGAAGGGAGGGTGGGCTGGCGACGTTTACCTAACGAAGGAAATAGTGTATAATTTATATACACACACTCTCCCACACTCACGGAGAAGGGGAAAACCCATCTTAATATTTCTCATTTAAATTAAATATCCATAAATAAATAAATAAATAAATAAATAAATAAATAAATAAATAAATAAATAAATATATAAAATACGGTCATACCTCCAGCACAGGTTCTCCTGTGTTCTCCACTAGACTGTACACATGCAGTTTCTCCGCAGAAGAAACAAGTGTAACACCTATGAACGAAGAGATGTGATGAGCGCCATCCACAAATTCTACAAATATCACCAACTCCAGACATCACGATCACGCTTACCTAGAATAAATAAATAAATAAATAAATAAATAAATATATATATATATATATATATATATATATATATATATATATATATATATATATATATATATATATATATATGCGAACAAGCCAGAATGGTCCCCTGGACAATATGCAACTGAAAACTCACACCCCAGAAGTGACTCGAACCCATACTCCC
>NC_091180.1:4924176-4949176 GCF_040958095.1 Procambarus clarkii | reverse complement strand
TGCATATCCACCATGGAGCAAGCTTCTAGACCCACTCCACCCCCAGCTACACCTGCAGAAGACAAATCTCCCTTATTAAAGAAGTTGGTTGCTACTCAGCGGTACTACAAGTATGTCGAACACAAATGTAGATTGATATATGCATTGTGGGATTGTTATGACCGTCTTGTGTTGAGTGCCCCTCCAGAACGGTTTTTTAAGTCATTTGGAGAAACGGTGAAACTCTATGAAGAATATTCATCCCAGGAAATCCAGACGGAGATATGGCAAATAGAAAAATTAACCTTCCAACATCGAGACCAGATTACAGCCTTCGAGACTGGACGGAGTGTGTATGGACTTTTAAGGTGAGGAAGGCGGCCTCTACCCCACACCTCTACATTCCTCTCCCTCCAGGTGGGGACACAGGTGTATTTAAAGGCCTCCTCCGTCACTCCTGGTCACTATAGTTGACGACGACACGCTCCTCTCAACCGCCCCTCCGCCATGGCTTTATCGTCCATTAAGTCAATAGACAACGACATCACCGACACCCACGCCTTTGGGGTTGGAGATGTAATAGTGTACGACCTCCCAGCCGCCGTTGTGCGTCCCTATGGGCTGGCAAGTGTAATATGGAAATGTTACAACTATGCCCGTGTGGAACGTGAAGGACTGACTAATGTCAACAGGGCCACAATACGTTACCGGTCTACCCCAGGGGACATTGAAGTGAAGATAGCTCCCCTGCCCTCCGACGGACAAGACATTGTCAAAAAGCCAGTGTTATTTTTCCGCCCCACCATTGTGGGGCTAATTTCTGCTTTCGGTGCAGGAGTACCCTTCGAGTCCAACCCTATAGCTCAGGAGCAAGTGCAGTCTTCCGCCGACATCCACTACATCTCCAATGTCACCCTGGATACTGTCAAAAATAGATTGTTTTGGCTGAAAACCGCCCTAACAAAGGTTGGCAATCTTATGGTAAGAACTCCAACCATGTTTCGGTTGGTGGTACCCCATGGACTGGGGGCCTCCCGTGGTGGCATGGACAACTGGCACAAGGACGTCGGACCCATGCTCATTTCTCTCAATGGTGAGTTAGCCAAGCATAACAAGGAGCTGGTAATCCTCAAACGTCCCTCTACCGTCACCCCATCAATGGTACCCCTCCCGAATGATGATCCCAGAGGAGAGGGTGATAGTAAAACTATCACCCTAGATGCAGTGGTGGGGGAGGGTGCCACCACCCCAGGAAGCTCTTCTCGTTCTGCACCACCAGCACCACCACCTACCCCCAGGAAGAAGAGACATCTACAAGAGTACTCATCCACCTCCAGCGCCGCTCCACCCCCACCCTCAACATCTGCTACAGCCAAACGACGGATCGAAACCACTATTGACTTCGACCCCCACTCAAATCATCGTATTGACACCATCCTCGATGGGGAGTCACAGGAAATATTCCTGTTATCCTCCTCACCGAAAAAACAACGAAAGCTGTAACCATCCCCCCCACAAAGAAGAGGTGGCAGTACCACCACCGTCAGTAACAGCAGCAGCAGCGACGACAGCAGCAGTACCACCATCTACAGCAGCTTCGGTGGTGGTAGCAGCAGCATCCGTAGCAGCAGCAGCACCACCAACGACAGTGGCAGTGGAGACAGCGGTACCAACAGCTCCACTGGCGGTGGCGGCAGCGGCAGCAGTACCACCAACTACAGCGGCTGCAGCAGCAGCAGCAGTACCATCAACGCTGGCAAGCGGTGTCAGCGGTAACCACAGCTCCAGTAGCGGAGGCGGTAGCGGCAGCAGTACCACCAACTACAGCAGCTCCAGCGGTGGCAGCAGCAGCAGCACCAGTGCCATCATCGCTGGCAGCTGTGTCAGCGGTAACCACAGCTCCAGCAGCGGTGACGGTAGCGGCAGCAGTACCACCAACTACAGCGGCTCCAGCGGTGGCAGCAGCAGCAGTACCACCAACTACAACGGCTCCAGCGGTGGCAGCAGCAGCAGCAGCAGTACCACCAACTACAGCGGCTCCAGCGGTGGCAGCAGCAGCAGCAGCAGTACCACCAACTACAACGGCTCCAGCGGTGGCAGCAGCAGCAGCAGCAGTACCACCAACTACAACGGCTCCAGCGGAGGCAGCAGCAACAGCAGCAGTACCACCAACTACAGCGGCTCCAGCGGTGGCAGCAGCAGCAGCAGCAGTACCACCAACTACAGCGGCTCCAGCGGTGGCAGCAGCAGCAGCAGTACCATCAACGATGGCGGCGGTGTCAGTGGTACCAACAGCTCCAGCAGCGGCAGCAGCAGGCGACAGCAGCTCCAACAGCTGCTGCTCTTTATATGTAATTTGTTATGGGGAATAATCCCCCTGTTGTAGTTCTTTTAAAAAGTAATATTTCCTTAGTAGTTTAATAAAATAAAATATAAGTAATGATGTTTTATTCCCACCCCAATCAGTACATAACTGAACAATGGACGAGGAACACTACATATACCTTACTAGCCTCGACCAAGAAGATATATACAACAACACAAGTTCAGCATTTACAAACACCATCCCCACTCTACATTTAAACCCTTCCATTAAACATGAAGTGGCCTTAGTCAACATACTCCTACCCAGACGAATTAACGCCATCATCAAGGATGAGGGGGAGTCTGGCATAGACGTCTATGCTACTTTTAAACGAGGAACTCTTTCTATAAGCCCAGAACATCTCATTTACACCTTCCTCCCCAAAACCAACATATTATCCAGAAACATCACATTCATTACGAGTGAGCTTAGCCGACAATTAATCATCGACATGAAACTTAGTTTCCGCGGTGATTTCAAAATATACTTCTCAGAAAGAGAACCATACCTATGATATATCCTTAGAGCGAGTATTACTAGCCTCCACTCTTAACAATGAAGGTACTGGTTCGTTATATTCTCTTAGCCTTCAATTTAAACACAGAATAGCTAATGTACTTGGTTTTGACAGCAGTCGCAAATACACCATTTATCAGGCAAAATCAGATGACATTACAACAGCATCCAAGGTCGTGGCCTCATTCCCCCCGGACAATGACGGAGGTTGTGACTATTTACTCATTTAGAGTGACGTCATCGAGCCGGATCGATACGGGGGGGGGGGGGCAAATTGTTAATATCTTAGATGCAATCAATTATCATGACTCATATTCTAGAGGAGCTCATCCCCTAGTGTACAAGACATTAAATACTAACACGTTGGAGAAAGTAAGTATTAAAATAACAGATCAGTTTGGACGAATGGTTAGTTTTGAAGATGGGAGGTCGGTTACGGCAGTCTTACACCTCCGCCCTAAGGTATAACAATATAATCTATATAAATATAAATATATATATATATATATATATATATATATATATATATATATATATATATATATATATATATATATATATATATATATATATATATATATATATATATATATATATATATATATAGAAGTGTTTACCCACATCATCGGTTATTATAAGAAGAGGAGTCGGGATGCCAGTACCTTTCTACACACCCTCCCAGAAGGACTATGGGGAGATCTTCTCCCCCCTCTCTAGGAGACATGGGATGAGAGGGGGAGCGATGAATGACATACGTACATTCCAAGCGCCTTATCTCAGATCTGGTGGTGGTTTTTTTGGAACCTTAGCTGGCTTGGCTCGGCGAGCCATACCATTTTTCATGAAAACTCTAATGCCGACTGCTATTGATTTTGGGAAAAATGTTCTTGGTGATTTAACCAGTGGTAAACGGGATGTAAAGAGCGCTCTGAGAACTCACGGTATTGATGCTCTTAAGACTGTGGGGAAGAAATTGGTAACAGGCGGGAAAATTAAAAGACTCTCTAGGAGAAGAAAAAATAAAAATAATAAATGTAAACGAGGCTTTGGGTATAAAAATGACGTATTTTCACTATAGTAAGCAGTCATACTTCACCTTTCGGAGATCATGGCGGAGGCTAGTGGAGCTGGGCTGAAAATACCAGTAGAATATTATAGCTCCAGTATTATTGACCAATTTCCTAGAAGTAACAGAATACGTAATGTGGAGAGTTCAATTGCCTCTACGCAGCAAATAGACGTTCTACCTGTCAACCTCCCCATTAATCAACGTTTGCGGGATAATTACTTAGAATTCCGCATCCCTGGAACCCAGGGCGCCTTCTTAGATCTAGCTAATATTGTTATAGATTTTAAGGTATCTTTAACGAAAGATGACGATACCACAAAATTGGAAGAGGATGACCATGTGGAATTTGTGAATGGGTTGTCAAATACCATGTTTAAAGGTGTTCAGGTGTTTTTAGGAGAGCAGGTAGTTGAAACAAATTCTAATTTTAATTATTGGTCGTTTATTAAATTAATTACCTCCATCAAAAATATCTTCCTTGGGGAGAATTGGAGCCTTTCGTAGGGACTGGAGTGATGATGGTGTAATCCCTAACGAATTTACTAATACATTTTTTACTGGGGCCACCGCCAAGGATAAAAAATTTATGACCGATTTAAAACGTAAAGGATTGTCAATGTGTTTTCCCCTACTATTGGACGTAACAACCCTAGACAATTACATATTAGATAATATAGATGTGCGCCTAAGATTGGAGCTCTCCCCACATGCTTGGGTGCTAAATACAAGTGTGGACGATGGCTCTAAGTATCGGCTGCATATGGATTATGCTAAGTTGTGGCTAACACGAGTGTTCCCCTACCCAAGTGCTTACCTAGCCTTAAACAGCTCACTGTTAGCATCCCCCGACCCCATAAGCTATACTTTCAATAAAACCATTTCTAAAACATATGTCCTAGCAGGGAATCAAACTAGTCTCTTAATTGATCAGCCTTGGGCGCAAGTAATTCCTCACAAAATATTCATGGTAATTGTACCAATGAATTATTTCGCCGGCCTTCACCAAGGTAATGGATTATATTTTGAAAATGCAAAGCTGAAAAATATTGCTATGTATTTGAACAATAACGCAATTTACCGAATTGGTGGTGATTTCGACAATCATTATGCCCGCCTTTATTACGAAACTTTGAAGACATTAGGCTTAGAGCGTGATTCACTTCTAGCCTATGACACTTTTAATAAGGGAAGATCGATATTCGCCTTTGACTTAACCACCATTAAAACAAAGGATTCCCTCCCCGTGGAGAAATCTGGCAACTTGCGTATGGAGCTTGAGTTTGGTGGTGGTGTTACATATAACAGGCTGGTTTTACTGTTTGGGGAAACGACCGGGGTACTATCCATCGACGGGCAGAGAACTGTTCTATGTGACGTGTGAGCTTTAAAACATAATGAATTGTTATGATATAAATATTAATTTAAAAAATAATCTAGGGGATCGAGCACTCTACCTAGGTTGTTATAATGCTGATGAGATAGAACATTTAAATATCTCATCAAGAAAACCTATTGTTCTCATAACTAATATTTTACCATCACACAGCAGAATCACTATGGGACATTGGGTAGCTATTTATGTTGATAAAGTTAAACATCGAATGTTTTTTTTCGATAGTTATGCAATGTCGGCGGTTACTTATGGACATTATTTTCAAGGATTTATTAAAACTAACAAAATAACAAAGGTGTTTGGAATGTGCTACAGACTCCAGAGTGATTTTACTCTCGCCTGTGGCCTATATTGCGTCATGTTTGTTCATAGGGTGAGTCACCTGGGGTTGCCTTCAACAATACATTACTTACATAATGTATTTTCAAGCGTTAATTTAAAATTAAATGATAAACGTGCCCTCGCTTATGCGAGACGATATTTTCCTATGAAACATCATTGTGTTAGGACATTTTGTAGAGGAGTAAGGGTTGGTTCTTATAGGTGGTGTAGAGAATATTTTTGTTAGCTAGGCAACCTACCTAACAAGGGGATTACCCCCATATAAAACCCCTCTCACCCCACAACCTCCCTAGAAGACCTCCAACCTCCTCATCCTACAAATGGAAGGCGTCTCTCCAAAAACACTCACGGGGAAGATTGAAGTCCTTGAAGGGCCTGGTTAGTATTACCCTCACTTTCTGGTAAAGATTTATTTTTTTTCCCACAATAGAAAGTTTGTACAACCTCTATTTTACCTCTTCTTTTTTTCAGTGCAATTCTTAGGACCCGTCCACATTTGTAGAGTAGTTATTCTACGTGGGAGGTCTGCCCCAAACAAGATGCTGTTACGTAGCCTAATTGATGATGCCTGCTGTAGAGGACACAAGGTCGCTCCTGCAGGGGCAGAGGTATGTACTAGCAGTTCTTAGAGGAAATAGAATATTTTTCAAATAAAAGATATAATCCTATAAATTATTTCCCCCATCTCTTTCCAGAACACTTCAGATGAGGGCCAGAAGGAAACTCATCCAAAAGGCAACCACCCAACTCACCCCACCCCTCCAAGAGAGGGGGGAGGGGGTCAAGACCTCCCCCCACTCACCACGGATGGGGAGACGTCAGAATTCTACTCAGATGAGGAAGGGGAGGTGGATGGGGGAGAGGGATAAGAGTGAGGAAAACCATAACTACAATTATTACCTATCATAATTAACTTCTTATACATCATTTGTGATTTTTACCTAATAAAGCATTAATAAATTCTTTGATTTTTTTAACCCCTGGGGGGGAGATTTATAATTTAATACTCCTATATAAGTCCCACTCGATCCCCACTGGGTGTGGAACTCTGTTACGGTAAAGTCAAGGCCATTAGGCGCGAGGAAGGGTACGGGTGACCACCCATACCGAGAGGAACCTGTTTTACACCTGCCCCATAGAGGAATGTGGGGGCGTAACTGGCACTCACCTGTGAGTGTTTATTACACAAATAAATTCATTTTTACTTAAATATACTGTCATACTTTACTGTATAAATGAACATGATCATAGTGGCGCATAATAGATACCTATCTTCACTGTTTTTCGACTGCTACCACTCACACCTTGGGTGACCTAATATGGAGTGGCACTATGTGGCTCCCCGCTTCTGATTTTCTTATCTGATTTCCATACACAGGTGGCTCTATGTGGCACGATCTTCACTACTGACCTCACCCCTCACGGTAACTCGCAGTGTCCTGTTGCTTAGGTACTCTCTTATCCAGTGGAGTACCTTTCCTTTCACTCCTGCGTGCATCTCCAGTTTGTGCTCTAGTCTCTTTTGTGGTACTATGTCAAAAGTTTTCTGGCAGTCCAGAAATATGCAGTCTGCCCAGTCCACTCTCTATTGCCTGATTTTTGTTGCCTGGTCAAAGAACTCAATTAATCCTGTTAGGCATGATTTGCCATCTCTGAACTAACATGTTGATATTGTGTTACAAAGTTCCTTTGCTCAAGATGTTCCACTAGCTTTTTTCGCACAATCATTTCCATCATCTTACATGGAATGCAAGTTAGGGACACTGGCCTGTAGTTCAGTGCCTCCTGCCTATCACCCTTCTTGTATATTGGGACTACATTGGCCGTCTTCCAAATTTTTGGCAGTTCACCTGTTACCAGTGACTTGTTGTACTCCATGGAGAGTGGTAGGCACAGAGCTTCTGCTCCTTTCTTCAGAATCCATGGTGAGATTCCATCCGGGCCTCTAGCCTTTGTCACGTCCAAATCTAGCAGATGCTTCCTCACCTCCACACTGGTAATAACAAACTCCTCTAGTGGTGTCTGGGTTGATGTTCCCTCCCTTATCTCTGGGACTTCTACTTGCTCTAGTGTGAAGACTTCCTGGAATTTCGTATTGAGTTCCTCGCACACTGCCTTGTCGTTTGTAGTGAATCTTTCTGCCCCTGTCCTCAGTTTCATTACCTGTTTCTTCACTGTTGTTTTCCTCCTGATGGGGCTATGCAGAAGTTTGGGTTGAGTCTTTGCCTTGCTCACTATGTTATTTTCATATTGCCTCTCTACCACTCTTCTCACCCTGACGTATTCATTCCTGGCGCTCTGGTATCTTTCTCTGCTCTCTAGTGTTCTGTTGTTTCTATAGTTTCTCAACGCCCTTTTACTTAGCTGCTTTGCTAGCTTGGAACTCTGATTAAACCATGGGTTTCTCATCTCCATTTCCTTTTTTTCCTTTTGCACTGGGACGAACTTGTCTGCTGTCTCCTTACACTGCTGTGTGATGTAGTTCATCATGCCCTTGACCGTCTTTCCTCTGATCTCTGTTTTCCAAGCTATTTCAGTTGGGAATTTTCTCATCTCCTTATAGTTTCCCTTCTGGAATGCCGGCCTTTCTGGTCCCTTCCTTGAGTACATTAAACCTTCTTCAACCAGATATTCAAACAACAGTACACTGTGATCACTCATACCCACGGGGGCTTCAAGATAGATTTCCCTTATGTATGAATCGTTCAGAGTGAATACTAGGTCGAGTCTTGCTGGTTCATCATTGCCTCTCATTCTCGTGGGACCCTTGACATGCTGACTTAAAAAGTTTCTCGTTTTCACCTCTAGCAGTTTTGCTCTCCATGTGGTTCTCTGTTTTCCCAGTCTATCCTTCCATGATTAAAGTCCCCCATGATGAGCAGATGGGATCGATTTCTATAGGCAGTAGCGGCTGCTCTCTGTGTGTGAGTGTATGTGTGTGTGTGTGTGAACATTCAAGTGTGTGTGAACATCCAAGTGCGTGTGAACATCCAAGTGTGTGTGACATGCAAGTGTGTGTGAACATCCAAGTGTTCGGTCAGCCAATTAGGGAGCCGGTCGGCCGAGCAGACAGCAAGCGGGACTTGTGATCCTGTGGTCCTGGGTTCGATCTCAGGCGCCGGAGAGAAACAATGGGCAGAGTTTCTTTCACCCCATGCCCTTGTTACCTAGCAGTAAAATAGGTACCTGGGTGTTAATCAGCTGTCACGGGCTGCTTCCTGGGGGGTGGAGGCCTGGTCAAGGACCGGGCCGCGGGGACACTAAAGCCCCGAAATCATCTCAAGATAACCTCAAGAAGTGTGTGTGAACATGCAAGTGTGTGTGAACATCCAAGTATGTGTTGATGAGTGTATAATAGGAAAAATGTGCATATAGACGAGTGCAGCATAAGGTATCCAACTACGCCAGTACACCTGTAAATCGGTATTCCTTCAGAGGTGAAACATAAGGAGATATATCTGTAGGTATATACAGCTGTTAAACATGTTCTTGCAGATATGCATATATATATATATATATATATATATATATATATATATATATATATATATATATATATATATATATATATATATATATATATATATATATATGACAGTGTGGTCTGACACTGTCACATTTTTAATCACGTGTTTATTTTCGTGATATACACACACACACAAGTGGTCGAACAAATGGATGTAATGGTCGAACAAATGGATGTTAGAGTTTAACCCAAGCAAATGTAATGTAATGAAGATAGGGGTAGGAAGCAGGAGACCAGATACAAGGTATCACTTGGGAGATGAAATACTTCAAGAGTCAGAGAGAGAGAAAGACCTGGGGGTTGATATCACGCCAGACCTGTCCCCTGAAGCTCATATCAAGAGGATAACATCAGCAGCATATGCCAGGTTGGCTAACATAAGAACGGCCTTTCGAAACTTGTGTAAGGAATCTTTCAGAACATTATATACCACATATGTCAGACCAATCCTGGAGTATGCGGCTCCAGCATGGAGTCCATATCTAGTCAAGCATAAGACTAAACTGGAAAAGGTTCAAAGGTTTGCCACCAGACTAATACCCGAGCTGAGAGGTATGAGCTACGAGGAGAGACTACGGGAATTGAACCTCACTTCGTTGAAAGACAGAAGAGTTAGGGGGGGACATGATCACCACATTCAAGATTCTCAAGGGAATCGACAGGGTTGATAAAGACAGGCTATTTAACACAAGGGGCACACGCACAATGGGACACAGGTGGAAACTGAGTGCCCGAATGAGCCACAGAGATATTAGAAAGAACTTTTTTAGTGTCAGAGTGGTTGACAAATGGAATGCATTAGGAAGTGATGTGGTGGAGGCTGACTCCATACACAGTTTCAAGTGTAGATATGATAGAGCCCAATAGGCTCAGGAATCTGTACACCTGTTGATTGACGGTTGAGAGGCGGGACCAAAGAGCCAGAGCTCAACCCCCGCAAGCACAACTAGGTGAGTACACACACACACACACACACACACACACACACACACACACACACACACACACACACACACACACACACACACACACACACACACACACTGGGGCTAGTGTAGACTAACAAACGCTAGGGAAAAGAAAAGGGATCAAGCAAGATGGTAAGAAAACAGAACACAGGTGGAGGAGAGGAACAGGACGAGTCATACATGGAGATGACTGTTCGCACATGGAGGGAAATCACTGAGGAACTGAAAGACATGAGAGGACTCATAAATAAACTGCAGGATGAACTAAAGGCAGCGCAAGAGGAGATAACAAACCAAAAAAAAGGTTCTCCTCAGACTGAGCCCCAGGGGACCAACCCCCAGGTACCAGGAGATGCAGCAATGGCAGGGACCCCTACAGTGGGTGCCACCTTCCCTGAAATGCTGAAGAGCCCAGGAGCAATGGCCACAGTCAAGGAAGTTGTAATGAACGCAGTAACCTCACAGGAGGCAGCTAGATGCACGACCCAGTTACTGGAAAGGAAAAGAGCTGTAGTAGTGATAGGTGTTAAGGAACAAGAGGGTTCCACAAGGGAAGAATGGAGGTCTAAGGACAGAGCTGCAGTATCAGGGATACTATAGGAGATAGGTCTGGAAGGGGCTGAAACAACATAGAAAGATTTTTCCGGATTGGCCAGTACAACAAAGACAAAGACCGGCTGATCAAGGTAGTGCTCAAAAACGAGTGCATCAAAGAGGACATACTAGCAAAAGAGCAAACTGAAATATGTAACGAATTACAGACAGGTATTCCTTCAGAGGGACATGACCAGGACAGAGATAATACAGACAGCAGATGCAAGGAAAAGGCGCAGGCAGAGAGAAAGGAGCCAGAGAACCTCAACCTCCAACCCAGCGTCCCAGGGGGGAGTGTGGAACCCCAACCCAGCACCTTGGGAACCCCAGAGGGGACTGCAACATCCCAACTCACCACCCTATAGGTGGGGAGTTCCACCATTCCACCCAATTCCACCCTCCCTCCCTTCCTCCCTACCCCGAGTACCCCCCTTCCCTCCCACCCCCTGGTCTTCCTCCTGCCTCAAGCCAGCCCAGACACGAACTAAGTCCTCCATCCCCCACTCCAGTTCTCAGCCATCCTCCCCCTGCCCCTCCTTCCCCCCCACCCCCACCTCCCTCAGAACCCCTGGTAACTACCCCACAGGAGGATGAGCCTACCCAAGCAGCAATGCCCATGGAACAGCTTCCTGCACTAGTGGGGAGGGTGGGTGAAAATGGACATAGGAAAGTGAGCTTCAGGGTAATGTACTCAAACATCGATGGGATTACCAACAAAGCAAGTGAACTGGCAGAAAGGGCGCTGGAAGAAAACCCAGATGTAACAGGACTCACAGAAATAAAATTTTCAGGAGTCATAACTGATGCTGTGTTTCCAAAGGACTTTTATATAGTAAGGAAAGAGAGAGATGGGAGAGGAGGAGGAGGAGTGGCTCTGCTGATCAGGAAGGACTGGAGCTTTGAAGTGATGGAAATTCCGGGCTGCGTCGGATTCAGAGATTACATAACAGGAACTATGAAAATGGTTGAACCTAAGATAATAGTGGCAGTCATTTACAACCCTCCATTAAATGACAGAAGACCTAGACAAGAGTTCGTCAGAAACATGGCAACCATTAACATAATAGAGAGAGAGAAGCTTCAGTTGCCTGCAGGAATGGATCCAAACTCATAATCATGGGCGATTTCAACCATGGAAAGATAGACTGGGAGAATGGGGACCCACATGGAGGTGAAGACACATGGAGATCTAAACTTATGGAAGTGAGTACAAGGAACTTTCTGAGCCAACATGTCAAGGGGCCCACAAGAATGAGAGGAAATGACGAACCAGCTAGACTCAACCTGATTTTCACCTTAAATGGCTCAGAAATTAGGGAAGTCAAATATGAAGCCCCCACAGGAATGAGTGACCACAGTGTATTGATATTTGAGTATCTGGTAGAAGTAGGGATAACCTATCCAAGGATGGGATTGGAAGGAAAAAGACTAAATTACCGAAGAGGAAAATATGACGAGATGAGGAACTTCCTAATGGGAATACCATGGGAAACTACCCCCAGAGAAAAGACTGTACAGGATATGATGGATTATGTCACTCAGAAATGTCAGGAGGCTGCAGACAGGTTTATCCCAATCCAAAAAGTGAAAAATCAAAAGCATCAGAAGAATCCGTGGTTCAACCAGGAATGTACAGCAGCGAAACAATTGAGTAAAAGAACATGGTGAATCTACAGGAACAACAGAATACCAGAGAGCAGGGAGAAATACCAGAGGGCCAGAAATGAATACATCAGAGTGAGGAGAGAAGCGGAGAGGCAGTATGAAAGTGACATCGCGAGTAAAGCCAAGACCCAACCAAAACTGCTCCACAGCCACATCAAGAGGAAAACAGCAGTGAAGGAACAAGTGATGAAACTGAGAAAAGGGGAGAACAGATACACAGAGAACGACAAAGAGGTCTGTGAAGAACTCAACAAGAGATTCCAGGCAGTCATCACAATAGAACAAGGAGAGGTCCCTGCATTAAATGGGAAGGCAAACCGAACAACCTTGGAGGAAATTTACCTCACCAGTGATGAGGTCAAAAGGAATCTGTTGGAGCTGAATGTGTCAAAGGCTGTAAGGCCTGACAGAATCTCACCGTGGATTCTAAAAGAAAGTGCAGAAGCACTAAGTGTGCCACTCTCTATGGTGTATAACAGGTCACTGGAAACGGGAGACCTTCCGGAAAGCTGGAAATCAGCTAATGTAGTTCCAATATACAAAAAGGGTGACAGGCAAGAGGCACTGAACTACAGACCAGTTTCCCTAACTTATATACCATGCAAGGTGATGGAGAAGATTGTGAGGAAAAGGCTCGTAGAGCATCTGGAGGGAAACAGCTTAGTAACACACCACCAGCAAGGGTTCAGAGATGGTAAATCGTGCCTCACAGGCCAAACAGAATTCTATGACCAAGCAACACAAATTAGGCAGGAAAGAGAAGGGTGGGCAGACTGCATTTTCTTGGACTGTCAGAAAGTCTTCGACACAGTACCTCACAAAAGGCTGTTACAAAAGTTGGAGCAGCAGGCAGGAGTAAAAGGTAAGGTGCTCCAGTGGATAAGGGAGTATCTAAGCAATAGGAAACAGCGAGTAACGGCGAGGGGGGAGGCATCAGAGTGGCGCGATGTCACAAGCGGAGTCCCACTGGGCTCTGTACTCGGACCCATCCTTTTTCTAGTATATGTAAACGACCTTCCAGAGGGTATAGACTCGTTTCTCTCAATGTTTGCTGACGATGCAAAAATTATGAGAAGAATCAAAACAGATGAAGATAGACAGAGACTACAGGACAACCTGGACAAACTGGAGGAATGGTTTAGAAAATGGCTGCTGAAGTTCAACTCAGAAAAGTGTAAAGTAATGAAATTGGGCGAAGGGAGCAGAAGGCTGAACACAAGGTATCATCTGGGAGGTGAAATCCTACAAGAGTCAAATAGAGAGAAAGATCTGGGGTCGATATCACACCGAACCTGTCCCCAGAGGCCCACATCAAAAGGATATCATCAGCGGCATATGCTAGACTGGCCAATATAAGAACTGCCTTCAGAAACTTGTGTAAGGAATCGTTCAGGACCCTGTATACCACTTATGTAAAACCAATCCTGGAGTATGCAGCTCCAGCCAGGAGTCCCTACCTAGTTATACACAAGACGAAGTTAGAGAAGATTCAGAGGTATGCCACCAGACTGGTCCCGGAACTGAGAGGAATGAGTTACGTGGAAAGACTAAGGGAGCTGAACCTCACAACCCTGGAAAACAGAAGAGTAAGGGGAGACATGATAACCACCTACAAAATTCTCAGGGGAATTGACAGGGTGGACAAAGACAAACTCTTTAGTGCGGGTGGAACACGAACAAGGGGGCACAGGGGAAACTTAATACCCAGATGAGCTACTGAGACGTTAGAAAGATTTTTTCAGTGTCAGGGTAGATAACAAATGGAATGCATTAAGTAGTGTTGTGGTGGAGGCTGACTCCATACACAATTTCAAATGTAGATATGATAGAGCCCAGTAGGCTCAGGAATCTGTACACCAGTTGATTGACGTTTGAGAGGCGGGACAAAAGAGCCAGAGCTCAACCCCCACAAACACAACTAGGTGAGTACTGTAGGGGCAATCAGAGTCATCACCAGCGAGGACACAGTTGCCACCAGGGATGCCGATGCAGCACAAACCCTGAGAGACAAACACCCACCCAGAGCTCCACGTGACGACAGTGTTCCACTAGTCGGTGTCACCAGAGCAGAACCCCTGTGTGTGGTCGAGTCCATGGTGCATAAAGCAGCTTTATCCTTCCCACCAGGATCAGCAGGCGGGTTCACAGGACTAAGACCCAACCGCATTAAACAAATGCTCAACCCTTCACTGCGAGATATTGCACAAGGCCTCCTGGTGGAACTAACTAAATTCTCCAACACATGTCTAGCTGGCAACATACTAGAGACCATGGGACCTCTCCTTTTTGGCACTACCCTCTGTGCCCTGAGGAAAAAGGATGGAGGAATCAGACCGATCCATGTGGGCAATTCACTCTGGCGCCTCGTCGCTTAGAGTGAATAGCTAGAACAGTTAGCTAGGCAGCAGCGACATGCTGAAGCCAAAACAGCTTGGGTTTGGCATTTCCCAAGGGTGTGAGGCAGCGGCTCATGCAGCTAGAGCCTACATTGCCAATTTTACAGATGAGAAAGTACTGATAAAACTGGACTTCAAAAATACTCTCTACCTGGAAAGAAGGGATGCAGTACTCAGTGCGGTTCATCGCTTTTTTTCCTTCCCTCTACCCGTTTGTAAACTCATGTTACAGCAAGAATCTAACTCTGTTATTCGGGGAACATGAAATTGAATCACAAGAAGGTGACCAACAGGGTGACCCCCTTGCTCCTTTTCTTTTCTGCCTAGTCATCAAGGAAGTCACTGATAACCTTTCCACTGAGCTCAACATTTGCTTTTTGAAGAATGGTACTCTAGCTCGCTCCCCAGACTTCCTCCTGGATGACATAAGAATAATTCAGGAGCAAGGAGCAAATCTAGGCCTCACCCTGAACTCCAAGTTCGAAATAACCTCCACCAACCAGCACATAATAGAGCGAATAAAGGATGTTTTACCTGATATCCAAATACCCAACCGTGAAGACAGCACACTCCTAGGTGCTCCTCTTGGAGGAAAGACCATCGACTAGGTCTTTGGTAAGAAGACCACTGACCTGAGGAGGATGGATGAGAGGACTGAAGACAACGATGCTCATGATGCACTTTACCTCATTACCAGATGCTAATCCCTCCTCAGGCTGACCTACTTTCTTAGATGTTCTCCATTTTTCAATAATATTAAATTATAAGATTACGACAGCCTGCTGAAATTAAGGTTAGAAAAACTCCTCAACTATTTTCTCAGCAACTCACAGTGGAAATAAATCTCCCACCCTGTCAGACTCGGGGGCCTCGGCGTTCGCACGGCAACACAAATTTCTGTACCAACGCTCCTGTCCTCTTTAGTGGCATCTGAAAATCTGATGAAGGAAATCCTGCCTGATGATCTAGGTCAACAGGCAGTGGTACAACATCCCAGCTATATGGTCTGCACCATCAAATGGGTCTCTCTCGCAGGACCAACACCCCAACCACCACCTTTTGAAGCTCACAAGCAATATAGCTGGGATCGCCCCATTGTCGACCAAGCAGCTGCAACATGACTAGACGCTGCGACAACACCAGATGACACTACCCGACTTATAGCTGTTGCAGCTCCCCATGCAGGTGACTTCCTATTAGCAACCCCAATGTCAGCAACCGGCACCTGTCTCACACCGCAGGCCTTCCGAATTGCTGTTGCTCTCTGCCTCGCTGCTCCAATCCACACCGAATACAGGTGTATTTGCGGCGATGCAGTGGCCGACAGGTACAGACGGCATGGCCTTCTCTGCCAAAGGACAGGAGGATGGCATTCAAGACACAACGAGGTTAATGACATTATTATTACCACAGCTGGTTGTCCATCAGAGAGACAGAACCCTGTTACCTAATGCCCCGCAACTCTGATAAGCCTGTCGGTCGTCCAGACGGGATCACGGTGAAACCATGCAAAAATAGTAGACAGTTGGTGTGGGACTACACTTGCGTTTCAACTTTTGCCAACACCTATGTTGACTTCAGTGCTGCACAGGCAGGTGCTGCTGCCATTCACCAGGAAGCAGCCAAGTCTTGTAAATACCGAGATAGTGACCACCTCTACAATTTTGTCCCCATTGCTTCAGAAACAATTGGTGCCTGGGGTAAAAGTGGTGTTAGGTTTTTGAAGGAACTGGGCACTAAGCAAATTGAAAAAACTAGAAACCCTAGAACCGCTAATTTCCTCTTTCAGCGTCTTAGTGTTACGATCCAGAAAGGAAATGCTCACTGCAACCATGGTTCCTGCTCGCCATCTGAGGAGCTAGAGGAACTCTACAACCTGTGACTAGTAGCCTTGTACCCTGCATGTGACGGCTTTCAGCTTCATACTACATACTCAGCTTTCAATATACATTATAAATATATATATATATATATATATATATATATATATATATATATATATATATATATATATATATATATATATATATAAATATAAATATATATATATATACATATATATATATTAGTATATTTTGGTAGCAGTCTTTCCTGTAGTCATATATTATTAAATATGACCGAAAAAGTAAGATTAATAATTCTAACACGAATTTTCTCAATATTTCTTAATGTTTCTTTTCACTGTCGATGGTAATTGTAAAATCAATTCTCCAAAATTCATTTTTATATCTAGTCTGACGCGAGACTTGAACGCGTTTCGTAATAACATATTAAGTTTTCAAAGACTTTAGTTTACACACACACAACTATAACCTGCAAACACTAAACAGAGTTTAAACAGCTTTCATTTTATACATGCATTTGGGTGAGGTGATATGTTACAACAGTTTTGAATGAGGTGAAAACAAACTTTCAACACAAGACAGAACACGAAACAATGGGTATAGTATTGGGTAAGTTAAAGGGAAGAATGGAAGTAACTGCAAAGGGCCTATTGGCCCATATTTCTTGATGCTTCTATATTGGTGCGCAGTCTTGAAGTGGGTAGAATATAGTTGTGCATTAATTGGCTGTTGATTGCTGGTGTTGACTTCTTAATGTGTAGTGCCTCGCAGATATCAAGCCGCCTGCTACCGTTGTATCTATTGATGATTTCCATGTTTTTTGATAAGACTTCTCTGGTGATGGTCTGGTTGTGGGAAGAGATTATATGTTGCTTAATGGAGCCCTGTTGCTTATGCATCGGTAATCGCCAGGAAAGAGATGTTGTTGCCTTGCCTATATACTGAGGTCGTTGAGGCTTACAGTCCCCAAGTGGGCATTTGAAGGCATAGACGACATTGGTCTTTTTTAAAGCGTTCTGCTTTGTGTCTGGAGAGTTTCTCATGAGTAGGTTGGCCGTTTTCTTGGTTTTATAGTAAATCGTCAATTGTATCTTCTGATTTTTGTCTGTAGGGATAACGTTTCTATTAACAATATCTTTCAGGACCCTTTCCTCCGTTTTATGAGTTGTGGAAAAGAAGTTCCTGTAAAATAGTCTAATAGTGGGTACAGGTGTTGTGTTAGTTGTCTCTTCAGAGGTTGCATGGCGTTTCATCTTCCTTCTTATGATGTCTTCAATGAAACCATTGGAGAAGGCGTTGTTGACTAGGACCTGCCTTACCCAACAGAGTTCTTCATCGACTTACTTCCATCCTGAGCTGTGGCTGAGAGCATGGTCGACATAAGCGTTAACAACACTCCTCTTGTACCTGTCTGGGCAGACACTGTTGACATTGAGGCACATTCCTATGTTTGTTTCCTCTGTGTAGACTGCAGTGTGGAAACCTCCACTCCTTTCCATGACTGTTACATCTAGAAAGGGCAGCTTCCCATCCTTCTCCATGTCGTAAGTGAAACGCAACACAGAATTCCGCTCAAATGCCTCTTTCAGCTCCTGCAGATGTCTGACATCAGGTACCTGTGTAAAAATGTCGTCAACATGCCTGCAGTATATGGCCGGTTTCAAGTTCATGTCGACTAAGACCTTTTGTTCGATGGTACCCATGTAGAAGTTCGCAAACAGGACACCTAGGGAAGAACCCATGGCGACCCCATCTACTTGCTTATACATGTGCCCATCCGGGCTCATGTATACGCAAGTTATAAGTTGGTTCGGCGCCTTATGAGCTAAATCATATCAGGTGAAGTCTGGTGACATGGAGTTTATGCCTAGTGGCCAAAGTGGGTTTCCAGGTTTGTGTGTCTTGACATTTCCATAAGCATATCCAGGTTTGTATTCCCCAATAATCTTTGGCAGGTGCAGTCTGGATTTCTTGGCGTTCACAGTTTCGATCAATTTGTTGAACTTTGCTTTCAATTCGGCTGTTGTGTCCTTCGTTACCCTTTGGAATTTAGTTGGGTCAGAGACTTCAGGACTCCGCACCAATATAGAAGCATCAAGAAATATGGGCCAATAGGCCCTTTGCAGTTACTTCCATTCTTCCCTTTAACTTACCCAATATTATACCCATTGTTTCGTGCTCTGTTTTGTGTTGAAAGTTTGTTTTCACCTCATCCAAAACTGTTGTAACATATCACCTCACCCAAATGCAGGTATAAAATGAAAGCTGTTTAACTCTGTTTAATGTTTGCAGGTTATAGTTGTGTGTGTGTAAACTAAAGTCTTTGAAAATGTAATAAGTTATTACGAAACGCGTTCAAGTGTCGCGTCAGACTAGAAATAAAAATGAATTTTAGAGAATTGATTTTTCAATTACCAATGACAGAGAAAAGAAACATAAGAAATATTGAGAAAATTCGTGTTAGAATTATTAATCATACTTTTTCGGTCATATTTATTAATATATATATATATATGTATATATATATATATATATATATATATATATATATATATATATATATATATATATATATATATATATATATATGTATATATATTTTTTTTTTTTTTTTTTTTTTTTTTTTTTTTTTTTTTTTTTTAATATAGGAAGGGAGTACCACCTCTAGCTGGAAGAAGGGGGACCCATAGCCTCGGAGGAAACCACGCATAACGCATTAGAGGGAATGTTTAGATCCCCTCCAATACAGTTTCTGTGTGCTTTTCTCCTACCACCCCCTTCCTTGAATATTTTTTGTGCTTTATTATGCATTTGATGGTTACAAGATATACATGGGTTGATACAAAAATAAATGTATATGTATATATACATGTATATATGTATATATGTATATATACATGTATATATGTATATATATATATATGTATATATACATGTATAAATGTATATATGTATATATGTATATATACATGTATACATGTATATATGTATATATGTATATATACATGTATATACATATATACTATACATGTATATACATGTATATACATATGTATATGTACATGTATATACATATACATGTATATACATGTATATACATATGTGTATACATGTATATACATATATATACATATATACATGTATATATGTATATATGTATATATACATGTATATATGTATATATATATATATACCATGTATATATATATATATATATATATATATATATATATATATATATATATATATATATATATATATATATATATATATATATATATATAACTGAAAACTCACACCCCAGAAGTGACTCGAACCCATACTCCCACAACTGGTATGTACAGGGACGCCTTAATCCGCTTGACCATCACGACCGGACATAAGGAAGTGATAGCCGAGGCTATATGAACCACTTCCCCGCCGGCACTCGGATGGTAATCTTGGGCATAGCATTTTATCAAATCACCTCATTCTTTGGGGCACACGTGAGGAACACAAATGCAAACAAGCCTGAATGGTCCCCAGGACTATATACAACTGAAAACTCACACCCCAGAAGTGACTCGAAAAGTCACTTCTGTGGGTGTGAGTTTTCAGTTGTATATAGTCCTGGGGACCATTCAGGCTTGTTTGCATATATATATATATATATATATATATATATTGTGGTAGCAGTCTTTCCTGTAGACATATATTATTAAATATGACCGAAAATGTAAGATTAATAATTCTAGCACGAATTTTCTAATCACGAAGATTACTATCCGAGTGCCGGCGGTGGGGTGGTTCAAATAGCTTAGGCTATCACCTCATTAGTCCAGTCGTGATGGTCAAGTGGATTAAGGCGTCTTGTACATACCAGTTGCGTTTCTCCTGGGAGTATGGGTTCGAGTCACTTCTGGGGTGTGAGTTTTCAGTTGCATATTGTCCTGGGGACCATTCAGGCTTGTTCGCATTTGTGTTCCTCACGTGTGCCCCAAAGAATGAGGTGATTTGGTAAAATGCTATGCCCAAGATTACTATCCGAGTGCCGGCGGTGGGGTGGTTCAAATAGCTTAGGCTATCACCTCATTAATCCGGTCGTGATGGTCAAGTGGATTAAGGCGTCTTGTACATACCAGTTGCGTTGATCCTGGGAGTATGGGTTCGAGTCACTTCTGGGGTGTGAGTTTTCAGTTGCATATTGTCCTGGGGACCATTCAGGCTTGTTCGCATTTGTGTTCCTCACGTGTGCCCCAAAGAATGAGGTGATTTGGTAAAATGCTATGCCCAAGATTACTATCCGAGTGCCGGCGGTGGGGTGGTTCAAATAGCTTAGGCTATCACCTCATTAGTCCAGTCGTGATGGTCAAGTGGATTAAGGCGTCTTGTACATACCAGTTGCGTTTCTCCTAGGAGTATGGGTTCGAGTCACTTCTGGGGTGTGAGTTTTCAGTTATATATATATATGCCTTAAGCAGAGACACTGTGTCTTCCCATATTAACAGGGACTTGATGAAATTAACGTCTAAATGACCCCTCACTTGCTCTGGTGCTCTTGGGAGGTGTTGATCTTTGGGGTATTTAAATACTCCGAAATTACCATCTCTTTTAAGGGTCTGAGCAGGTGGTGGAGAGGGTTAAGGCGTACCTGTTATGCCAGTTGCTGGAAGGCTTCTGTGCTGGCTAGGGTTCGAGTCTCCTGGTGGGAAAGTGTTCTAAAGTTATATATATATATATATATATATATATATATATATATATATATATATATATATATATATATATATATATATATATATATATATATATATATATATTATACATGTTGATTATGTTGATTTAAATTTTGTTTCTATAAAAATAATCCTTTAAATATATTTGTATATATGTAACTAAGATACCTGAGGGGATGCAAAAGATATAGATAAAGCCATGTAGGTATGAAGTAAATATCAGTATAAAGTAGCTGCTATGAGTGTTTCTTCAGTGTGTGTGTCTCAACACACACGCAACTTGCATATGATGACATGTATTTGGGACGTATTTGTAAAATTAGTTCTTTCTGCTGTGAAACTCTTCTCAACTGTGCGTGTGGGAGCCTGAGCTAAGATATTTGACCTGTTTATTTGTAGGTATGTAGTGTGACGGTGTTCCCCCCCCTTATATTTCTCCCACGCCTGCAGTAAGAGTCATGTCCACTTTACCCGAGCGTTCTCTACGTCGCAGGCATCAGTTTGGTATATATGGGAGAATGTATTGTTCTCGGAGTGCCGAGAAATTTATCAAAGAAGAGTATTTTGGCCTGTGGTTTAGGCCCTTTAGGAAGCCAATATGGCGCTGGCTCTTCTGTTTTGCCGCCAAAACTATGTGACGTCAGTGACACCGGATTGGTCACCGACAGCGATGTGGCACAGGGAGCCAATGAAAACCTCCCATTGCGAATGTGACGTCACGAAGGAAGGGGGGTCTGGTCAGAGCGCCACGGCGGCGCCATCAGTCTGACACGACACGTCAAGGTGGTTGGAGGTGCGAAGATTGGTCCTGTCAGTTTGACAGTTGTTTCCCGCTCCCGTGGATTTTACACGTCACCCGAAGTCTGCCAGTACTCTGTGAGGACTTCCTTCGTTCATGTGTTGGACCAGAGAGGGAATCGACGGGATATTGAGCAACAAGTTCTCCAGGACAGGTACTGTGCAAGAAGAAGTGAAGTCTGTGCAGTGACGTGTACGACGTCTGAGGCAGTTCACCCGTTTGTGACGGCGTAGTGGCTGAACCGAGCCACTGGGAAGCAGTGGAAGAAGGAAACTATTCGGGAATCCGAACGACTGCAGCCGAGACGTAGGCGGGCAGCCGTAGCTGGGAGGAGAAGGCGACGGCCGGGAGACCGACTCCAACCCTACAAGAAGTCGAGGAGGAGTACGGACCTGCAGTGAAAAGGCACGGAGACGACGCGCTTACGGTGGGACGTTGATTGAGTTCCTGGAGGACACGACAGTGTGTGTGTGGGGGCGTTCCCTTCACGAGGCAGGAGCCAGGGCCAGGAGCTACAACTCAACTCTCATCGGAGGATAGGTGGAAGTAGGTGATTCTAGTTTCCCTCCCAATTCCCCTTTAGTCAGCTATATTATTTAGCCTGAGTATTTTGTATGTCGTGAGCAAGGCTCACCTATGTCACAGTAAGGCACCAGTGTGCAGAGTGGTACTATAAAGAGTACTCACGATATATATGATCATTATTGGTGTATTTAGGCACCCGGAGTAATTGATGAATTTACTGTGTGGAGAATGTCTTTCATGAGACTTTAATATCATATAGTGAGAGAATATATATATATAATTATGTCAGTGTTTGGAGTTAGGCTATGTGCCCAATAACTATGTCATTACCATTATTGATGTCTGACTCATCCATATATATATATATGTCTATGCTTGTGTATTGAATAATCATTCATGTGTGCAGTGATTAGTTGTGTTATCGCCCACGAAAGGAATTACTAAGAACTCCAGTGATATATACTTGCATACGTTGTCATTAAATGAAGGGCAGTGTGTAATACCATGACAGTGAATTATTGTCACCTTTAATATAGAAATGTTTGATTGAGCACAAGATCAGTGTAGCTAAGTGTTCACGTGCTGTTGACGCAAATATTGTGTTCAATCTTCTAGTGATCTTTGAGAACTTAAAGAAACAGAGCGCGTGACGCCAGGAAAACAAGCAGACAGATAAAGTGACATTCGCGCTGGGGTAGTCGCCCAGCTGATTTTGACATTGACGAGAGGGGTAGTGTTGCCGGCTTGGTGGGTTCATATTATATGTGTGGGAACCAGCGACTCCCCCCTGAAACAGCTGTTTGCTTATTGATATAATCTTGTGATGTCTTTGAATGAGTTTTAAGTAAAATACAAAATACATTGGTGTTTATATCATCCCCTCCATATTTCTTGTGGCTATGTAATACCTGAAAACAGAGAGTGATAGAAGTGAATACCTGCCTGATATCAGATCTATTGAGTGTGACCTTGCCACTGTTACCACAATTCAACAAAACCACTAACGTGTTACTGGACACCGAAAACACCAGTTGGCGACCTTGTGGTTAGTAGTAGAGCCCATGACGGGGCGGGCATACAACAGTTAAGTGAACAAGTTGTGTTCCCACTCCTTCTCGATCAGAGGCCGGTTGGGATTGACTGGGATACTCTCCTGGCGTACAGTGGCGCCGCGAGGATAGAGTGAAGACCCGCAGGGCTACGGTGAGTGACCTTGAGTATACTGTTGCTCACCCGAGGAACCCCGACAGTAGCTAAACTTAAATAGCTTGACGTGCGATATCTGTTTAGCTGTGGTTATCTAGCTAAAGTTATAGAGCAATTAAAGTTAAAGCTTTGTCGGCATTGTGATTATGTTAGTGCTTTATCCTCTGTGTTATAGGGAAGTTTGTGTTTGGGCGTTTTCATTATTATTTCCAACGTAAACTTTCGTTTATAAATGAATATTTGTGCGTGTGTCATTTCATTTCATCAAAATAGCAGAAACATTTCCATAAGAGCAGATAATCTGGATGAGTGTTCGGTGTCCGGTTGTGCTGGTACTCATATCACAGCTCCGAGATTTAGACCATTTTGAATTGAAAAAATACAAAATAGTATTTTATTCCTCGAAACCTATTGTAACAATAATAATAGTGATTTTGTTTTGCAGTTTGCGTGCGTGCGTGTGTGTGTGTGTGTATGTGTGTGTGTGTGTGTGTGTGTGTGTGTGTGTGTGTGTGTGTGTGTGTGTGTGTGTGTGTGTGTGTGTGTGTGTGTGTGTGTGTGTGTAATTACCTAAGTGTAATTACCTAAGTGTAGTTACAGGATGAGAGCTACACTCGTGGTGTCCCGTCTTCCCAGCACTCTTTGTCATATAACGCTTTGAAACTACTGACGGTCTTGGCCTCCACCACCTTCTCACTTAACTTGTTCCAACCGTCTACCACTCTATTTGCGAAGGTGAATTTTCTTATATTTCTTCGGCATCTGTGTTTAGCTAGTTTATATCTATGACCTCTTGTTCTTGAAGTTCCAGGTCTCAGGAAATCTTCCCTGTCGATTTTATCAATTCCTGTTATTATTTTGTATGTAGTGATCACATCACCTCTTTTTCTTCTGTCTTCTAGTTTTGGCATGTTTAATGCTTCTAACCTCTCCTCATAGCTCTTACCCTTCAGTTCTGGGAGCCACTTAGTAGCATGTCTTTGCACCTTTTCCAGTTTGTTGATGTGCTTCTTCAGATATGGGCACCACACAACAGCTGCATATTCTAGCTTTGGCCTAACAAAAGTCATGAACAATTTCTTTAGTATATCGCCATCC